>NC_046367.1:36724934-36804826 GCF_011125445.2 Fundulus heteroclitus | reverse complement strand
GATTCTCAGTCATCCAAGTCATGGTCATTTGTTTTTTACCTCCTTTTTTTTGGAAATACATATCTGCAAAACTCTATTTATAGTAATATCCACCTGTATATTATATTCGGTACATATCCACTGTAATTTAGTTCCCAATACTAGTTATCTATATATTATATTCATAGGACAAATCTATCAGTAAAATTCTGTTTATAATAGTATCCATCTCTATATTTATCCAGTAAAAACCATGTCCTGTACTTATGGAACCATCGTTTATCCTGCACTTGCTGCTATTGCACTTCTGGTTAGACCTAAACTGCATTTCGTTGCCTTGTACCTGTACTTGTGTAATGACAACAAAGTTGAATCTAATCTAACCTAATGTAAATTATTAAGGATGATCCCAAAGAAGTAGCTCCACATTTTATAGTCATTTGTCTGAATCGGACAACTTTTTTGTACTTCACACCGAAACCAAATCAATGAGTGATGACCACAGAGTTATATGTGATATCCCTTTAATGCCTGCTGCAATCCTAGAAAATGATACTGGTATGACATAAAATCCAAATAAAATAAAAACCACTGTGTGTTGGTAATGTACGGAGCCCTAGAGGGGTCATCGCAAAATGTTTTGCATGTTGAGAGAATGTGCGCTCAGTTTACTACATTGTGCACTTGTTTAACTATTTGTGCACTCATTTTACTAAATCGTGTGCACAATTTACTATATTGTGCTCTCGTTTTACTATAGTGTGAGCTCATTTTACTAAATTGACCTCTCATTTTAAGCATAGTAAAACAGGGCACAATTTATTAAACGAGTGCACTATTTACTCAACACAGCGCATGATTTACTAAAACAAGAGCACAAATTTAGTGAACATGGTTATAGAACATTGTGTGCATGATCTATTAAACGTGGCCACAATATGTAAAATGTGCACTCAATATTGTCTTGACACATGTAAACATGAGCTTTGTTATAGTATATCCGAGATCTCGATCTAACAAAACACACCCACGAATAATTAAAACGAGTGCTCGAATAGTTTTATTAATTCGAGGACTCAATTAAAAGAAAACGTGCTCACGTTTTATTATTTCAAGGGCTCAATTAAAGGAAACATGCTCACACATTATCACGACCTGAAAAAAATATCACTTAAAGTGAGCTCTCCCGGGCTCCGTAGTAATGTGACAAATGTAGGTAAAGTTAAGGAGTGTAAATACTTTTTTGCAAACCAGTGTGCCGCTACTGCTCAGTTTTTCCTGTCTGGTTTAAGACCATATACCTGCACATAAATACAAAATTATCAAAAAATAAACTGTAGCAATCTGCAGTTCTCTGACATTTACCAGACCCACACCTAATGACCACGGTTTGCATTGTCATTGTGTGTGTGGTTTTGTTTTTGATTGGTGACATTATTCGACATTATCCATAACTATGATGCGAAATTAAAGATTTGCTTTTGGGATTCTGTCCTTTTGGACACGTGTTGTTTCACAAAACAAATGTTAATGCTGCAACGTCTGAGGCATGCACAGACACACAGCAGCGGCGGCGGCTGCAGCAGACTATGTCCTTCTATGGTGGGGAAAGGGTCCTAGAGTCCAAGAGAACGTCAAGCAAAGTGGTGAATCACAGTTTCTTTGTTATCCTCACAGGGACAAATAAACCAACAATTTTCTTCTTGTGCTTCTTAGTTTGGTTAGTTGCCTGAAGGATCCGCTTTCCCCAACACTCTCTGGAAGCTAATACTTGCTTTCATCTGGAGTAAGCATCAAAAATGAAATCACATGTTTGTACCCAAAAGGAAAACTGAATGTCCTCCAGCATCTTATTCAATGCATATAATATGTTGCTTTAATTAAGATCAGGGAGTTGGATACACGTGTTTTTTCACTAGCAAATTTGTAACACATTTATCGTATTTCATCCCTGATGCTATATAAGTCTGAAATATGAAAAGTCACGAAACTACTTTTTTTTTTTAACTCTTCTTACTTGGTAACAGTATGTTGTATTCACAGAGAAAGGTATAAAAAAAAGTCAGATTCGCTGACTGGACGCAACAGAAAATGAATCATACACAGCTGCTTAAGTTGGGACTTTTCTGAGGAAAGAAAAGTAAAAAAAAAAGCAATAACGAGGAATGTTTTATGCAAAATCCCCTTCATATTTGAACTTGATGATGGCGTTTAGGGCAGTACCAGACAGTTTATCCTCAACACCCAGAGTTTAAAAATAGACGTGTTAACCATGCCGCTCGTTAACAGCTTTTGGCTAAAATGTTTGTGACGTTTTAGGAATGAATTTGCACCTTTCTCTGAAAACCAGTTACTCCACCAGAGAAGAGTGTTTAGAAAAACACAGGAATTCAAATTTATATTCAACAGGACCTCGTTTGCTCTCTCTCTCTCTCAGGTAGTTCAGTTCAGGAAATCTGATGAATCTATATGAAAATAGCAAAAGCTGTAAAATATATGAGCATAATATAAAGAATAAATAAACTTGCAAGGGTCTTCTGTAAATTTACCGTTGTAAATTGTTTGCAGGATGCATCCAGCCTTTTGGACAGTGACCTCTGGTGATAAGCACCTGCCCCCACTTGACTCTGCCAGCACAGTCGGGTACAGACAATGGACAGATAATTTGACAAGCCTTTTACAAAAAGGACATTGTGTTTTGTACCAGAGTCTTCAAGAGAAGAAACTCCATCCATCCATCCATCCATCCATGAAATCCCTGTGTATTAGCTAGATTGTGATTAAAAAAGGAAGAATAAAAAACTTTACGTTATCCAGGAAGCCTTCTACTTATTATTGTTATTATGATGGTTTGAACAATAAAGAACTTGATGTTCTTTCATAATTCTTAGAGATGTTTATCTTTTAGTTAAACTGAATTAATCTGTTGGACGACGGGGGCTAAATTAAAATGTTGGCTTAAGGCAAGGCAAGGCAAATTTATTTGTATAGCACATTTCAGTACAGAGACAATGCAAAGTGCTTTACATGATTAAAATATAGGAAGATAAAACAGAATAAAAGTAAGTAAAAGTAAAATGTAGAAACAAACAAGAACATGGGAGAATAGAAACTAAAAGCAACATTAAAAACAGTTGGGCTACAAAGTTGAACTAATTATGTTTCATTAAACAGCTTAACTAGAACAGTCAAAAGCAATCCTAAACAAATATGTTTTTAAATCTTGATTTAAAGGAATTTTTACAGTTTTCTGGAAGTTTGTTCCAGATAAATAGAGCATAGGGCTTCTCCTTGTTTAGTTCTGGTTCTTAAGACGTTTTCACACCAAATCTCTGTATTATATTTGCCTAATCTTTGATTTGTCTGTCTTTTTGCGATATCCATCATGAGGGGAACAAATAAAAGACTGAAGGAGATTGTAAAACAGTTGCTCTTTCTGTTCAGATCGCGGAGCAGATATTTTGGAGCAGTTCAATGCACAACATCAAAGGCCCTGACCTAATTTATATCTGCTGTGCTTCAGTGGACAGGTAGGTCTCCTCTAATAATGTTGCCCATCTAAAGACACGAAAGCCTCCTAAATCCTTTCTTGATCTTTTACTAACTCCACACATTCATGCCCAGACACTTCCTTCTCTTCATATATCAGGTGTGAATCTTCTTAGACACGTTCTGATCATAACCGTATATATACTGTTGAAGCACCCAAACGTTATTTAGGTGTCACATAACTTGAGATTTCCACCCTTCCAATAAACATTTGCTTCTTCTCGTCTCATCTTTTTTTATTATTGTCAAGTCAGTGTTTCCCCGTCTCACCGTGGAAAGATTTTATGACCGTTGAAGTCCAAACCCGGATCATGAGCTCCTTCTTCCTCGCACCCCCGGTCAGTGAAACAGATGTCTTTCCAAGGCTGCCGAGCTTCTGGTGCGCGTCCATATGCATTTCGCAGTCAGTTTCCGCCGGCGTCTGGTTTCCACTCAGACCCAGAGGAGACACTCGGGTTATGATGTAACAAGTTAAAAAGAAAAAGAAGTGACATAAAGCAATACGTTTCATTTTCCACAAAGTTCACACAGGATCCCAGAGTAAAAGATTTTTATAGAAACATAGACACAGGGCTAAAGATTTAGTCCTCACCTAACTCTTGGTGCACAGTGTATAAAACTCATGGTTTTCCCCAACATTAGTGGTGTTTTGCTGAGTTTTGGAAAGGATTACTCTCTTGGGCTTCTGTCTCCACTCCAATAATACAGAGGCGATAAAAGTTTGTTTCTGCTACTTCCAGCTCTGAAAAATATAGTAAAACTGTTCAGTAAGATAATCTGTTAGCGCTTAAAAGTGTCTTTTTTTATAGATTGCCCCAGTCCTAATGGAGAAAACGCCTTGTATTGCTTTTTAATGTGTAAAATTTATAACAACATGGACACAGACACAAATAAATGTTCATCAGTGCTCAAGTATTGTATACACATTATAAACCCATCAAATGAGAATAATCTGTGGTGTGTTGAAGCTGGTTGACCCCTGACCCAAATATTTTTTATGATTCTGAAAAACATTGTCTTCATTTTTATGGTTCCCCTTTTTCAGAATGGTTGTGAAATAGAAAGCAGAAATATGACGGTGTTCCTCTGCTACCTATCACAGGGCTGTGTGTGTGTGTGTGTGTGTGTGTGTGTGGTGTGTGTGTGTGTGTGTGTGTGTGTGTGTGTGTGTGTGTGTGTGTGTGTGTTGTTGTTGTCTTCGTATTTAACTGTGCCCACAGAGCACAACAAAAACAACGCACAACATTCAGGACACACAAGCAAAAACATCTCCATCTGCAGTTCTACCTCTATTTAAAACATTACCCAGTATGAGTCAGATGCTTGAGGGAAGGCATCATTTCCCTGCTATCCTGACTTTCCATGCCTTCTGTCCCTAGTTACTGTTTTTCTTTGGTGCTACAGTGACTCAGGCAACACTTATTCGAGCAGCAGGATATTGTAGGGTGCCTTCTTTCATTGTCAAGTCTTTCCTTTTTTCCTATTCTATTACCCAAACCAACCAACTTACTGTGCTTTGCTGAAGAAAACACTTTATTTTTTCTCCATATTTTGTCCTGTTTCATTAAACTGCAGAGTATTTTATTGGGATTTTATGGAATAGAGCAACACAAAGTAGTGTATAATTGTGAAATAGAGAGACAATGATGTATTGGTTTTTAGTCTTTTTGGGTACTGTATGTTCCACCAGCTTTGTACACCTAAAGTTATCAAAGGCTCAGTCAGACTGGATGGAGAGGGTCTGTTAACATTAATATTTAGGTCTTCCAACAAAAGCCCAGTCTATCTTTTCACCAGCTGACTGAAGAAAATCATCCTGACAGCTGGATGCTGACACTATCTTGCTTCATAGTGGTGGCATGATGTGCCTATGGAATATAAAGTAGCATTTTGCATGTTGGCTCAAAAGGTTGATTTTTTTCCCCCATCACTTTTATCCACATGTTTGCTTTCACCTCTTCGTGGCTTTTTGCAAACTACAAGCTCACGGTTTCGTTCTTCCTTCTTCCCTGATTTTCCAAACGACAGATTTTTGGATTAGGATCGGCTTTATTTGCCAGGTACGTGTAGACTTACGAGGAATTTGACTCTGGATTGCACTACATCAGCCGACTAATACCTGTGCAGCTAAGATTCTTCTATGCGACACGTGGCTCCACTGAATCCCCGACACTTACGCTGGGCTTCTGGCAGCAATGGGTTTGCAGTTGTGCCAGATTCTCTCAATTATTGGACGATGGATTGAACAGCGCTCTGTAAGATGTTCCTGCTTTAAACCTCTCCACGACCTTATCTGCGCTGTGCTCCTTGGCCTTCATGATGCTATTTGTTCACTGATGCTCTCACATAAACCTGCAGAACAGCTGTATTTCAATGGGAATCATTTACACACAGGTGGACTCTATATATTATTTGTGTGTCGTTAAAAGGCAGCTGGGGACACTGCAATTTATTTTGAGTTATTAGAGTGAATGTGGATTTTATGCATATGCGTGCCAGACTGTCCAGCTTTTTATTGGTAAAGCAAACATGTTAAAAACCTTTTCTCGTTTTCACAAACACGCGATGCTTTGTGTTGGTCCACCGCATAAAGTCACAGTCAGACAAAGTTTATCGTTGTAACGTGACAAAACACAGGAGGGTTCAGTTTTGGAAGACACTGCACACGAGCACAAACACATTGTTCTTGTGTTTTCCTTTTTTCTGAAGTCCTGACTCTGAAATTCCTCACCAGTGTTATGGGGGGACCCCAGAAACCGCAGTTATAAATCTTCTACGCGCATTTAAACTTTGTTTTTGGCAGATGAAATATTTCTGCCATTTTGAATTGCTAAAGTGCAACTAAAAAAAAACATGTCCTTATTTTATATAGACATGATTTTACTTGCAGGAGGATATATATACACTATGTATTGTCCAGAAACAAGCACATCCACACGTGGAGATGAGAATCCTAAATGCAGGTCAGAGAGAGGCCACCGGCCCCTGCAGGGTCACTGTCTGGCTAGTTCATCTTTTTTATGAGTCAAAAGTGCTTCTTATCTGTTCATTTTGAGACACAGCAATGTTTCTTAACCTGACACGGTCATCATTGGCAAAATATATTGTAATTTGTAAAAAGAAACAACCAAGAAAAGAGTTGTTTACACAGACAGCATCAGGTTTTAATGAAGGGGTTGGCCTTAAAAAAACAAGTACTGTGGCTTTTTAAAGTGATGTCCTGTCAAAAAAAATTCTTTTAACTCCATCCAAGACCATCGTTTCCCACAGTGTTTCCTTTACAAATGATTTTCTGCAGTTTTCAAAAGATCTTTTTTTTAAAACTCATATCCTTAGCAGGTCATAAAATCCATTTAGAAAAGATTCGAACAAATAAATAACAAACTATGTTTTACAGATATCAAATCAACAAAAACGTTTTTGCAACGTGAAAGTACCAATCAGAAAGGGGTTCAAAGTGTAATCCTGTATCCTAAATGATTCCACTTTAATGGAAAACCTTCTCTGGTTGCAGAACATAATGTAAAACGTTGCTTTTAAATTTCCTGGAATATGCTTTGCATGTCGGAGTTAGTTATAATGGTCTCGAGAAAGATGACACACGCTTGGGGGATTTTCTAAAATCAAAATCTTTGTCATCCAGTCTGTTTAGATGGGTGTTACCAACATACGCTTTTCCTTTTTTTCTTTTTTACAATTTTCCCCTTCCAAATACCTGATTTAAATTGTTAGGTAATTAACAGTTTGGAGTAGGGACACACCCTAAAACATGCAACAGGAAACACTGGTTTAAAGTAATAAATCAGCCGCTGTGTTGCAGCGAGGGTTCTCCAGTTTATCCTGTTTTCAACTAAACTGAGGGGAAAACAGAGACAGAGCCCATTACAAACACTGGCAGCCCGGGTAAAGATGTGTGAATAAGCTTCATATAAATGTATGTTTTGTTGCATTAGCATAATCTAACACTGACAACTTTGGAAAACTCCTACTTTTTTGTTGACTACATCTTGTCAGTAGAGAGGAAATGAAAAATCCCAGTTTAGGAAATAATAGTTTTTAGCAAACTCTCTGGTGCCACAAATATTGTCTATCCTATCTAGTCTTACAAATTAAATGTAGCAAAAGCAACTTTGTAATTTGCACTTTTACCTTTTTGAGTTTATCAGAGTGTCTTCAAACTATTCATTAAAAATCCATGACTGCCGGTTTTCCTGGGGGCGTAAACGTGGTGCGACACAGAGGCCAAGTCCTCTTTGTTAGAGGCTAGCTTGGGCTGCAGTGTGGTTCGGTTTGTAGCAGCTGTCTTGAAAAAGAAGATCCTGGGTTCAAATCCCAGGCTGTGGACTTTCTGCATGCAGTTTGCATGTTCTCCATGTGCATGCATAGGTTATCGCTGGGTTCTCTGGCTTCCTCCCACAGTCCAAAAGCATGGCTGTTAGGTTCAGTGTGTGCATTTAAAGAGACAGAATCTTTCAAGTGTGTTTTCCCATAAGTTTAAAAAAATAAATCTTACATCTAGTAGACGCCAGTTGTCATCTTCATCCAAGTTAAATCCACATTAGTTTGTCTCAGAAGCTAACAGCTAATGGCTAGTGTGCGAAGGGGCCAAGAACAATGTCAACTTCTTAGAGGAAATGTTTTAATGAACCTTTAACTGGGCTGTTATATACGCTCTATAGAAAAGGGAGGCTGGACATCAACAATGGTCTTCCTGCGTAAATCAGTTACTTAGAAGGGAAGATGTAACATGTTTTTAGTCAAAATATAACGGCCTGACAGAAAAGTAAAGCGCTGTAAAGTATGTTTAGGTGTTTGCAAGTGTTTAAATGAGTGCTGTGTGACGTTTCTCTCACGCAGGTATCTTGACTGTCACAATGTTCACATTATTTTCTCACTTGTGTTTCACTCCCCGTGTCATTCGTTAAGTATCGCCTCTTTCCGTCCATTTCGTCTGCAAATAATCAACAGCTTCTCTGTATGCAATCACCCAATGCAAACTTTTCTGTTAAATTGTGTGATTCACACCCCACACCCCACCCTGACCAAAGTTAAGTCCAATCATATGTCAATTAAAACCACCGACAACTCAACTTCCCATCATTTTGGCTTCAACAGAATCCAAGATGGTCATGTAAAAACATAAAACTCCTGCCCTCTTAAATAGAAGACCCTAAAGAAATGAGATACAGTTGTGCTGACCACTCAGTGAGGAGTTACACAAAAAGAGGTCCCAAACAAGCAGGCAAACATTTCAGAACCAATGCAGATCCGCATTTATTCTAAGCTAAATTCTAGGAGTTCAGCTTCGGTAAAAGTTGCTGCTGTCAGGCGAATTGCTTTAGTGGTGCCGTTTGTCAGATTCACATTTGTCTGTGAGATATCCGGGCTGAAACCCGTCCCCACCCACACACAGGCTTCTATTCCCCCAAGAGACCCTCCCAACTTCCTCCCATCCCTGTGGGGGGCCAACAGCCCATTGCGTCATGGTCTGTCACTATGAGATAAACCAAACGCTGGAGCCAAGGCATCATCCGTCTGGTTGCTTGTTGGTGGAAGAACAAGCTAACAGAGGAAGGGGGATAAAGACAGAGGGAGATGCAGGAAATCTGTGTGTTGAGAAACAGAGTGAAACTGAGACAGCTGTAGAGAGGAGGATGAATGAAACAGGATGCATGGAAATTTTTACCTCCCCGGTTTGCTTAGCTGGTAGCTTCGCTGAATAATCAAACACTTGCAGTTTGGGCTTCACTGGTTGTTTGCTTTCAGAGCGCAGCTGCTTAGTCTGTCAGTTTTCCAATTAAGTTCTGCTGAGATTTGTTTAAGTGGACGGGAGAAGTCAGCAGCCGATGGGTCATTCTGACTTTTCAGTATTTATCCCCAAAAATAAGATATGTACAGAGGTCTGAGAAGAGAAAAAAAAGACGTTTAAATTAAATACTTTTCTAAAAATGCTGAGAGCTGGTGGTAAATTTCTGACACACATATTTGCACAGAGAGGATATAACGAAAAAACAAAACAAATTTATTGGATTTTATTTTGTATTCACTGAAATAATAAATTAGAAGTGATCTTCAAAAAGAAATAAAACACTTTTTACTAGTTTGAACTGTACAATGTATCCTGCATAACAGGGTGTTCTGGGAGAGATAATAAAACACCTAAAAATGTAAAAACATATGTACATGGAAAATATACTTTTAAAATGTGCTTTTCAGCTTTTCATGTTTCCTCTTCGACTTTTTTGTCCATATTTTCAATTCGTAAAATTTTAAAATTGCAAAAGCCAAGGCTGATTATTTTTTACAACTAACTTTGGAGTAAACACACCTGACAAGATAATTCTATGCAAAGTGCTATTTGTTAAATTGTTTAACCAAAATGCCTCTGTGTTATTAGCCATATTTATCCAGCTCCAGAGTCAAGAACTGGGTTACAGTTTATGCAATGTAACATTTGAGCAATATGTTTGCTTTATAATAACTTATTATTATTCTCATTACTACTAATATATCCAGCATTTAAAAACTGAGCAAAACTAGTTCAGGACAGTATCAAAGCAACACAGAAAGATTTGCTTTTAACAAATTTTTAGCTCATAAGTAAAAAAAAAATACTTGAAAAGCTATTCTCCAAACCTTCTTCAAACTAAAGTTGCATGGAATAAGGGACATCTAGCTCAGAGTGATTATTTCCATTAGTGGAACAGCACAGCTGATTGTGTGGCTTTCATGAATAACATCCGGATCAAAATTTCCATTGGTAAAAAAAAAGGGGAAACATTTGTCGCTCCTATGACAAGAACATTGGAATGAGTCTGGGATGTGTGGATGACACATCTCCAAGTTTCCTGCTTTTCAATACCTCCGACCTACGTGCTTACTCGCCTGTTACAGATCTGATTCACTCATATTTGCGGTTAGCGGTCACTAGTAGTCCCGGCAGAAGCCAAAACCTCCTGAGTTTAGTTTTTGTTTCATAGTAAATGTGGGAAAAAAAGAAGCACAGAGGAGGTGCAAACCAACCGATTAGCTGCACGAAAGAAAATAATATTTCATGAGCTTTTTACTTAAAGTGGAGAAAATGTACAATGAGATTTGGTCAAATATCAAATCAAAAATAAAGAACAATAAAAATGAGCAATGATGAATTTTAGGGTAGCAACTACAGAAAACCCCACAGGCAACCTTCAGCGTTTAACGACATGCAAGAACAAACAGCTCTGTGCTTGTTGACTGCCAACATTTTAAGGCACGAATAAATTCCCTCTGGCTACTGATTCAGCAAAAGCACACAAGGCAGTTATTTCACTAACCCAAGTTCAGTGAAGCATTTGACGCCGCGAGATTTGGAGATACCCAGAACTAATCAAAATGAGAAAAGTGTTGAGTCTGCGCTTCTTATCGCCTCATCTCTCTTTAGACCTTATCTCCCTGGAGGACATGCAGTGGTGACGGGAGAGGTAAAAGAGCCAAAGGCAAGGGAGGGAGAGAGAACAGGAGAGGTTAAGAGACCGGCCTTTTTTATGTATCCTTTTTCACATGAGACAAGTCTACTGCATTGTACCCCGAGAACAAACGGTCTAGACTGGTGCAGCAACAAGATCTGCAGATATGCAATAGGCTAGGCAAGGCAAGTTTATTTCTATAGCACATTTCAGTACGAAGACAACGCAAAGTGCTTTACATGATTAAAACATAGGGAAATAAAAACAGAATAAAGGCAAGTTGAAACAAAATAAAACATGGGACAATGGACAACTGAAAGCAAATATTAAAAACGGGTGGACTACAAATTTAAACTAATGATGTTTCAGTAAAACAGTTTAACTAGAGCAGTCAAAGGCAATCCTAAACAAATGTGTTTTTAATCTTGATTTAAAATAAGCAAACCCAGACTCAACAATATTTCAGCATAGAAAATAAACATTTAATTTAAATTTACTGTTGTGTGGCTTAGCATTCTCCTCTTCTACTTTGCTCTCTTGTCCAAAAAACAACATAAAGGGCAAATAATAAGCAGCATTTAAGGCAGAAAAAAAAGATAATCACAGTGTTATTTAATGACTGAGTTTACCAGTTATTGAGGTAATAAATAGATGAACATAAGATCAGGATTCATCTACATAAAGGCAGCATAAAAAAATTCAGCACTTTGAAATTAAATGTATTGCTCCGCAATCTTGTTTTTTTGACAAAACTAAGCACAGCTTAAGTTGATAATTCAGGATTGTGGAAGTGGGGGTGTTAGAAGGTTATAAGCAGTCAATATCTTACCTGTAGTAGATTAAATCACTTGGGATCTTCATTTGGTATAAATACAGACTGGTTGTTCCCAGAAGCTGAAGCTAACGGTCCAAGAGGATCAAGGTCTAAAGCCATCCAACAACTCTGTTTCCTAAACCTTTAAACCATTAACCTGTTTGCATTCATGCAAAAGCTGATGATTACTTACAGGAAATAGAAGTAGGATCTTCTTGACTGAATCAAAAGAATACAGCATATAAACCCTTCTAGTCAAAGTTACTGTCTTATTGAACAGTGGAAAGATCAATAAAAAAAGAGTTCACCCAGACCACTATAATAATTGAGTTTTTTTTTGCTGGTTGCTTTTTATTTCAGTGAGCTACCCTGCTTAGAAATGCTTCGCATGTTCTGTTATCAGTGCATGTTTAACACAGGAAGATCTGTAGCGGTGCACCGCCTCCTATCTACATTTTCCTTATGAATAAATATTGGCTTTTGTGTAATGATCCACCCTATTCAAATATGGAAATGATTCAAAGGTTCACAAAGTAGCAAACGCATAAAGCGTCGTTAGAACCAACATGTCTGTCCTTTTTTTTTTTTTTTTTTTTTTTAGTATAAGCTGGTCGTGGAGACTGAGGCTAACCTCACCTAAACAGACGACTGTCCTCTCAAATACATCCCGATTTCGTAAATATCGTAGCAGTTTATACAGACACTGTTTGAACCTTTTAACCATTATAGAAACGCCAACAATTGTTTATATAGAAAATGCAGGTGGAAAACAGAGGTCTGCCATTGGCATTGCTAAAAAGAAGACCACCTTCTACCTCCATTAACAATTTAAATATTTATGATAAAAAAATCAAAGCAATAAGAGACAGCTTATAGGTTCATAAAATCTAATTTGCACAAACCGCTGTGTCATTTTTTTAAGATTGAAGTTATTTTGAGGAGATCTTTAGTTTCTGCCTGTCATGGAGTAAATGTCAGCTTCAGCTTCTGGGGCTCATTGGATTTATATTATTGCTTTAGAATAAATTCGGACACTAAGACTGTTAATCTACTTTGGGTAAGACTTTAACTGCTCCCTGCTTTCTATTAGTTAAAGTATATAAGTCTGACAAAAGACTAATTACACAAAACAACATGTCCGTTCAGCTGTTTTGATTGAATTTAATACAGACATATATAGCCTCTGCTGTAGAGGGTAAAGCATCGTTTAAGATGTGTTTTAGTGCTTTTCCTTAGAAAACTTTGTAGCAAGTGATTTACATGATTTACAGAAACAACCAAAATGTGAATTCGAACTCCTCACATATTTTTATTTGATGGAGATTATTAAGGTCAAAACTGGACAAAAGCAATGAAAAAAAAACAGGATTTGAGAAATATATTTGAGACGTGCAGATCAGATCAAGCCCCTTTCCTTGCGTCAGCCTCATCCTGGATTATCTTGTGTAATAAATTTACAAATGTACAGTAGGACCTTGACTAATCAGCACTGAACTTTATTTGCTCTGAAAATAAAGTTTCTCAACGTTTCTTCCTCTTTCACCAACTTCCCACCATTTTTACCACCAAATGCTTTAGGATTATTCATCTGAAGCAACCATGTTCCTCTTTTTCATCTGAGAAGGTTATAAACATGTTTCAGATAGTTTTATAAATGAATACGTGTTTATGGAGGAATGTTTTTATACTAGTCTGCATCTACTTCAAGTTTGTTGCTGCATTGTTCCCGCAATATACAACGAAAATCATTGTAATTTCCTTTTTGATCAGCTCTGATTCACTTTAAATGGAAAATTTCCACTTTAATTTGCTCCATTCAGCCATAAGAATGCTTGTATATTTATATGAGATGCTACATCAGGCACTTAGGTTGCACAATAACATCTTTAAACTGGGATTAACAGCTTCATCATTGTTGGTCAGAGCCCTGCAGTAGCTGACGTGGTTTACAGCTGGAAACCACGGAAATGAATGTAGTCTTAACCACTCCAGTGAGGGGGAGAACGAGTGGAGTCTAGAGGGGGAATGGCCATGTCTAGTTTCCATGTTCCATGTTTTGGGACCAGTCCTGAATCAGAAAAGGTAATATTCTGTGATATTAAAGCGTACTGGAAGGAGCTACATCACTGTAAAGCTTTTATTTTATAGGAATAATTGTTCCCAAAAGCTGGCCTTTCTTCTCAATACATTGGGTTGATATGATTATTTGATTACTATATGACAAAGTGATGCATGTTCCCCTTTTATTACCAACTATTTTTAATATTGTTTTAGAGTATATTCATAAATTTTAATCGTTTTACGTTACATACAGGAAGATGCCACTGTCGTTGCCTACTTGAAATGTTAACATAGAAAAGACTGGTGATGGCAGACAGGCTACGTTCAGCTGATAATATCCATTCAAACTGAATATCTGATTATTTGAGGTTGGGTTTTGCAGGTAAGTGGGACAGGATCAAAAACCAGAGAGTCCTCTTCCCAGCAACACATTCCAGTTTAGATCCCAAGGCAAACTCAAGCCAGAAGGGATTTATGGTCCTTCAAGCAATGTCTGCAACCCAGACTGGGTCGTCCCACCAGCCTGAGGCTCAGTCCCAGCCACCCTAGGGAGGAACTTAATTTCTGCTGCTTGTATCCAAATGTTTCTTTTTTTTTATATCACAATCCATGTCTTATGACTATTGGTGAGGATCAAAATGCAGAGAAGAACCAGTCAATTTAGAGCTTTTTGGCTCTGTTCTTTCTACACCACTACAGACTGGAGCCAGATTCATTTATCCATCGTCTGCTGCATTTCTTCCAAACAGAAAAGAATAACCTTTAACTCTTCCAATCAGATAAATACCACAAACATAAAGAGCCGATACTTCATATCGGTCTTTTTTTGTTTTTTTTGTATATGCCCCATTAAACTCACTCTGAATGCACTAAAACTGGCTTTTCCATTAAGGATATTAAAGGATAATGTTTTTTATACTCAAGAAGGAGCTATTCTCTGCAATCCCATTTCACTTAATTTCTGCATTCCGGTGTACTCCTACTGCTCCAGCAGCAATAGAAATAATTTTCAAAAACTGAAACAAATAATCCATATTCTCAGAAAAGAAAAAAATGGCAATGCTAAGGCTCCCTGTGTGACAGCTGGGAAGAAGCGTATGCCTCCAAATTGCACATCTTGGTAAACAAGGCTTTAGACAAGGTTGGTCAATTTTGGTACACAAAAGTGCGGTATAAAAATGATGTGCTGATTTCTACGTTGGTGTTGTGACTGATTGTTTACAACATGCATTTAATCAATGTATAATATGGGTAAATACACTGCTAAAAAATTAACAGCATCTCCGGTAGTTTATTTTCCACCTCTGCACCACAAAGCATTTCCTGTCCACGTCTCGGTATCAAGACTTCAAAATAAAAGCATACATGGAAGGTTATAAATGTTACAGTTGGTTAAGAGGCATTTTGCCATGTTTGTTTTGGCAGGCCAAGCTGATCCAATACATCAACGTGCAAAGGAGAAAAAAAACGCTTGTAGGTCAGATGTTTCACACCAACAACACTCCTGTGTGTTCGATTATTTTTAAAAAACGATGAAGGGGACCTGGCTACCTGTGTGCAAGGCCTTAATTTGACTCAGGTGTGTTGAACCAGGGGGACATAAAAAAACTCAGGACACAGGCTCGTGAGGACTGGAGTTGGCCGCTCCTGGCTTTAGAGCCCACAATGATCAGCTCAGAATAAAAAACACAAAAGCTCAGATTTGGGAGGTCTGGCCGAGATATGCTCTGATTGCTCACATTGCAAAAGCCAGAACAATGCTAACATGTTCAGACAAATTGAATATTGATGAAGCAGTCCTGCTGGTTATTAACTTGGAGCGTTGCAGAATCAGAGGAATGACAACAGCAACTGTGTCTGGAGCGCCATGTTTGGCCCGTCCAGCCAACGGTGATATCATACACATCTGTCTTTGAGACACATCAGCTTCAGTCAATAATTTCTTTACAGATTACAAACAGAAACAGTCTAAACTGAAAAAAAAAATAGCAGAAGAAAAACTATATGAAAGGCAAAGTTTTTTTTCATCTATGAGTCAAATTGGAACAGTTCAGGCTTCATAGTCAGATTACTATATTTTCTGTAACTAATTACAGTCTCCTGATGTGAAGCAAGTGGTAAATAAAATAAAGTGTTAAGACAGATGTCCCAGAGGATTGCAGGAGAAAATCTCCGCGAGACCTCAAGAATGTGTCCGTATTCCTCGGATTTATGTGTCCCTACTTCACAACGCATAACATGGTGGTTAGAGAGTCTTCGCTCACATTTTCCCTGCGGACTGATTGGCTTAATGCAGCAGCTGACGGCAGATTAATCAGTTTCACTGCTGTAACTGTTGAGCTCATGCCACAGCCAAGGAAATGAGGACACCCAGGCACGCAGTTTTTAATTTCTGTCAGGGTTATCTCACGCCGTAAATGGGTTTTAGATGTAAACTGTATGTCAGCTGTCAATGTATGTTTTACTTAATAATAAACAAAGTAAAATGAATGAACCTGCTTGATATCAACGTCAGGCCCATAGTTCATGGAGTTGCTCTATTTAGGGTACTAATGGTTGTGAAACCTGAAACAGTGTTTAATTCAAAAAGGATTATCTATTATTTTCAGGCATTATAAGCATCGGTTTGCAAAGCAGTCCAGATGCAATCTGCTTGTTTCCTCATACATATTATTATAATATGCCATGATATTGTAAACTAAATCTGACAGCATGCTGTTTTAAATGGACTGACTTGTTTGTTGTAGAAATACATTTGAATCTCACTGTAATGATGATGAATGACTGACTTAAATTCATTTAGATTTGAATCGATTTTATCCAACTGGAGCTCGTTTGAAGGTATTAATCTTATGCTGGGGCTCATCTCTAGGGGAACGGATGAATCTGTCCACAGGGAGGAGGTGCAACAGGAAATAACCTGATCCTGATCACTGCAAAAACGTAAGGAGCTGGTCAAAGACTGCAGGAGGAAGAAAACAACCGTCAGGCCTCTTGTCCATCAGTGGTGACTGTGAGTAGAGGGTCTCCAGCTTCTGGTTCCTGGGTGTGTAGATAGAGGACGACCTGACATGGAGTGTCAACACCTCCATCATCATTTTCAAGAAGGCACAGCAGAGAGGCTGCACTTTCAGGGAGTTCTCAGGAAGTACAATGTTAAACAAAAGCTGCTGGTGTGCTCCTTAGAGAGCTACCTCATCTACTGCATCTGTGTGTGGTTCTCCCAGAAAATGTCAGAGGCGCATCTCATCCTGGACACTCGCTTTTAGAGCTTCTGTCCTCTGGCAGACGCTACAAAGCACTGAAAACCTGCACAAAGAGACTGAAGAACAGTTTCTATCCCAGACCCACAACTGGACTTAACATCCCGTGACATTATTATTTTAAACGTAGGTGCAAATTACTGTTTCATACTTCTTCACCAGTTTGTCTGTTTATATGTCTTTTGATTATTTCTTTAAAAAAAGGTTTCAGAAATGTTAATTAATTGTTTGGTCTTAAACCTGCAACCTAAGGATTGCATCCAATTACGTTTAAGAATGACAATCAAGACATTAAATTAAACTCAAAGTGTTTATGTTGTTATGTTGTTTATTGTTGTTTCTTTTACTGTTTCCTATGTTTAATGTTGGATAATTGACCAAAAATAAAGTGATTGATTGATTGATTGATTGATTGATTGATTGATTGATTGATTGATTGATTGATTGATTGATTGATTGATCTTACGAAGTGACTTGAGATTATGTTTTTTTGGGGTTTTTTTGGGGGGAGGGGTGGAATTGTGTTGATGAATGTAAATTACCTCAACAGTCAAAATTACAGCATATTATAATCATTCTGCTGCATATTGACCCATCTGAATTCTAAAACATGAGTATACACTATTTGTCTATTTCAAACATTGCATTAGCAGGGGTGTAATCTGGAAGCACACTTTGCCCATACGATTGACTTAAACAACTGCAGAGCTGTTTGAGCGTGCTGGAACAAAATAAAATAATGAGTAAAATCAGTGATAATGCAGAACATGACGAAGCCAAGGCTGGATTTAAGCCAGGAGATCGTTTCTGATACATTGTGTATATTTCATAGAGATGCATCGATCCAGGTTTTTCTGACCTAATCCGATACCTGGGCTAAGCGTATCAACAGATACCCAATACCGATCCGATATTATCGTTGAAGGAGTAAACCGTGGATATTGCCATGTGAGTGAAGTTATCAGGCTACAAATAAACATTGTTAAAAAAAGTTCTGCATGTTCTTTAGCATGGTGCTTTTGGAGGTACTTATTTAAGTTTGTGGTGTTGAATTTACCAACTTTATCACCCCCCCCCCCCAACTTACGCCTTGCAGATGCTGCATGTTGCAGTCGGAGTTGTTAGCGTATGAAATGTTTAGCAGTCTTGGCTCTGTCCAGTACTGGCTCCATGTTGCTCTGTGTTTGCACACCGCTGGCTGCTGTGTGTGCTCTGCGTAACGGCCGTTGCAAACCTAGAAAAGAAGTGACTAGTTTGCCATAACTGTATTGCTATGTGTGATATTAATAATAAAAGAAATGACTGGATCGGCATTCTGGCTCGACGTCAATCATCCGTTATCCGATCCTGCTAATTAGTCGATATCGGAGCCGATATCCGATCTGGGTATCAGATCGGGGTCGTCTCTATTCATCATTCCTTGTTTACATTACCAGTGTAAAATGCTGACAGATTAACTTTGACATCCTCTCAATGCTAAAATGTGTTGCCCCCTTTTAAGAGGATAAGTTCTTCTTTACAATTTTGTTATCTCTCCCACCTGGATCATCCCCCAGCAGACAATTAAGAAGCATACCAGATGTCAGTCATGCTTGTGTCTTTTTAGATGCCCCTTCTAGGAAAGCATGAGCAACTTTCTTGTGTTGACACGTTTTTTTAATCACAGGATCTTGTATGATCAAGCAACTATGGTCTACGCACTGTAACAGCTTCATAGATACATTACTTAGATATATTTGACAAGTTAGCATTGCACAATCAACTGAAGTTCACTATATAGCATCATCATCATAATTGAATTGGACTGTATGCAACTGGACCTGATCTAATGATGTCAGTGTACTGTGTAGGGGGAAATGTGATTTAATTTAAACTCATTTTAAGGTTAAATTTAATTAAATCTTAATTTGGGCCGAAATTTGTTCCGTATCAATGCCTACAAATTGGATCTGCATGTCCTGTAAAGCAACACAACTTCAGTGAATTAAATTAATTTAAAGAAGAAGCTACTAAATGTGCCAAAGACTTCTCTGAGTCATGACCGACTTTGGTTCAAACGAGAACCACATCCTTTATCCTGCAGAGTGTATGAAGGTAAAGTTAAGTCAGGTATAATACGTTGTCTTAAAAACACACTAGATCTTTGATTTGCAGATTACAAACACTGAACAGCTTGAATTACTGAAAAATCATTTCACTTAAACACCTGGTCATTCAAACACTTTCCAGACATTGAAACTTTAGACTACTGGAGACTTTCCAGGCACTGACGCCATGTGACCCAATTCCTTCAGACCCTGAGTGTATTAAACTGAGAAAGCCAATAGATGTGGAGAACTGCATCAATGTCCTTAAAGCCCAGTACAGACTAAATACGGTGGCCTGGAGAAGTATTCAGACCACATGAACCTTTTCACATTATGCAACATTAAATCCACAAATGGCACTGTAGTTTATATAATCCAGACTAAGAAAAAGCGCATAATTGTGAAGGTGGAAGGAAAATGACACATGGTTTCAATTTCCTACAAATAAAATTCAGTCAGTAATTTGTGAAACCTATTTTTACTGCAATTACAGCCAGAAGCCTTTAAAGGTACATGTATCTTCCAACTGTGCACATAGACTGAATCTTTAGCCCATTTTGCTTTACATAAGTCAAATGCACTGATAGTGTCCGTGAACATCAATTTTCCACTCTTGCCACAGATTGTCAACGGGACTTTGACGGATAACTTCTGATAGAAGAATTGGTTTCCATTGATGCTCTGGCTGAATGTTTAGGCTCACTGTCCCGCTGGAAGGGAATCCAAATAATTGATATTCTCTAACAAACAAACAAACCTGTACCACGATATTTAACAATGTTACTCAGTTTACGGATGAGGGGATTTCTAAAGGCAGTTGGTTGAACTTTACTCTATTAGGGGTACGCACCACTTCTCTCTGTCCGGCCTCTTGCTCTGATCTCCCACTGTTCTCCCGTACGTTCACACTGAACGCGAATACGGCAAAATTTTCGCCATATTCTCGCGTCGCTGCTCGCTTGACCTTTCGTCAGCAATTTGTGTGGCCAACGGGGACAACGCTCTTATTCCTTCACCTTGTCATCAAATAGGAGGAGCTTCTACCTGCTTGCCTGTTGTCTGTTTAACTCAACATGGCGGACCGTGATTTTACCGAGCGAGTCACGGTGCTGTATTTAATCCTGAAAGCCAAACAACGGCACCGGCGTCCCTGGGTCCACCAGATCCTCCAGAGACGCCCCCAGTTCACGGAGTCTAGGAGCTCCGGCTGGATCACGGTCGCTTCTAGAGGTACTTCGGTCTGTCCAGGATCCAAAGCATTTATCCCGCTCCGGTTCTGATCACCCGTACAACAGAGGTAAGGCGAGGAGGCGCTCTGGTGCTAAGGGAGGACAGCTGGAGATCAGTGCAACAGGTCAGGCAGAGTCAGCACCAGAGTCGGCTAAAGAGGCGGCGGATGGCCGGCACCGGCTCAGAAGCTACAAGAGGAGGACGACTGATGGATAATTTATGCCGCACATAAACTGTGCGATATTTTCAGTCATTGTACTCAGATACAGCTCAAACTGTACGACGAAACTGCAGGATTTAAAAGTTTACAGCTCACCAAACCTGTTCTTACACTAGAACAAAACGCGCTGCCTTGGCAATTCTACGAGTTGCTCCTCCGTAGTTTGACTCCATGTCACACGTACCGCCGTCATACTTCTCTCCACCTATGTTTTCGTCTGAGAAGAAGAAGAATTCCCTTGTTTGCATACGCGCAGTGCGGGAGGTTGGGGGAGGACGGACAGTGAAGCTGAAACTCTGCCCGGTCCAAAAAATTCTCGCTCGACTGAAGAATGGACCCAAAGAGGGCCAAAAACCGTACCGCGTATGACCGGCTTTAACAGTCCTTTTAAGGGCTAAATTAAAACGGCTTTTTTCAAAGCCACCCAAAACAACTTTAATGAGTACTCCTTATTTCATCCTAAGTCAACATTCATTTTTCGATCTTCCATATCGGTTGAAAAAAAGGCTTAATTTCCACTCTGCTCCTTCACCTTAAGTCACAACACCTAGTCCCTGATTGGTTGACGACACTCGAATCGACAGAATAGTTCAGATGTTTTACCTTCAGCGAAAATTCGCTTTGTGTCAATCGCATAACATAAACGCACCAACCAAACCAAAAGTCTTTTCCACTTCACTTAACCTAGAAGTGAAGTGGAAAACACAAAAATTTTCACGCTGTATGTTTATTCATTTATGCAAGTTGCTGCTAATTTTCAACCACATAAATCTTGTTTCTGACTTTCGTTGTATAGTTAATACATAGGTTCACATTTCAGCTTAAAAGGTTTCTGTCACACACTAAGAATAACTTTTGAGGCACAGTGATATTTGCCTTATTTAAAAAAAAACGTCAAAAACGAACAATTGTCCTGAGTTAATAATATTTTGAAAGAAGTTAAAACACTTTCGGGTGCATCGTGTAATAGAGATTCAGAAGGGGCTTGCCGGAGGAAGGAGTTTGAAACAGACTTTCTGCCTCTGCTCAGTGCTGCGTGGGTCGTCTCTTGGACCTGCCTCCTCCGTCTGGAAGCCAAGCCCAGATAAATCACTCCCAGCAGAGGAGGGACCCTCCACTCAGGGGCCCCAGACGGACGGAGGAGGTCGTAGACGCGCAGAAAGCGGAGCGGCGCTGCAAACCCCAAATCTCTCCGGCGGCGGTGAAGGAATCCCAGACAGAAACTCTCACCTGTAGCCGCGTCCTGCTGCACCCTGAGCGGGATTGGTTTCAAACAAGATGTCCGGCCGCAGCAGCAGCACCATAGCCGGGGTGCTGGTCGCCCTGTGCATCGGGAGCGCAGTGAACAGCATGCCCCAGGGGACGCACGATAACCAGCAGCATTACCGCGCCGCCTCGGTCTCTTCAGGTAAAACCGATTTACTCTCCTTTTTTTTCTGCTTTGATTTTGCTTCATCTGAGATATTTTTTTCATGACTTTTTTTTTTAATTAAAAAACACATTTTTATTTAATTATAAAATAAGGAGACTCATCTGAACACGCTTATCTGTTAAGGCGTTTGCATGTAATGTTATCAGCCTAATGATGACATCAAGCACTAATTGCCTCAACCAGTCTCTGCTCTCTGGGTCACAGGATTAACCTTTGACTCAAGCCCTCCTCATCATCTTGGGTCCATATGATCCAAGTTCATTAAGTTAAATGAAGACTTTGGGGAACCATTGTAAAGTGGATTAAAGGATAAAAAAAAGATAATTGCTCTGGAAGTAGGGAGCTCTAAGCAAAGAATGTCCCTGGTGGGGGGAGAAACAGAGGATGACTGCTCCTCTCCACCCTGTGCAAATGATTTATGACAGTTTCGAAGTCCCTGTGAAACCTCGTTAACACTTGTGGAGTTTGCTCAGAAACATGGAGGGTAGAGTTGTATCATTTAATCTGAATGTTATTCTGTTAGTATAAAAAAAGGCCCTGTTTGCTTGTGTAACCAGTGATAATGATCTGTGTGAACCCGGGTGAAAAGAGAGGGATCACTTTCCAGGAACAGCGTTTGTCCCAGTCTTTAACAGTGTTTCATGAATTGTTTTATCTGTTCCTCTCTGCTCAGATGGCTGTATAGAGAACGGTCAGCGATATAACGTTAACGACCAGTGGGAGCGTCTCTTTGTGGGCAATGTCCTGATCTGTACATGCCATGGAGTTGCTGGGATTAAGTGCAGAAGCAAACCGGAAGGTTAGTTTGTGTGCGTTACGGTGCTCTTTGAGGAAAATGCGGAATGCTTTTACCTTTTTCTCTTATACAAAAACCTTAATGGTGTGATGTGCATTTGTATTGATCCCCCTAGTGTCCAATTTAAACTTAGTTTCCAAAAAATACTTTGTGTGCCCTCAGAGATTTGCCAGAACATATTAGTGAAAAAATAGCCTCACCATATAGAGGAACACGACAGAAACTTTAAAGAGAGTTAGATAGTGAAATAATAAACTCATTAATTAAAAATGAGTTTTAAAAATCATTAATTAATTATCAACCGAACATGGGAACAGTGAACATCTAAACCGATAACTGTTCATTCTGTCCTCCTCAAAATCTGGACCATACAGAAAGCTGCTGGAAGAAAGCCCTTAATAAGAGCAAAGGATACCAGGTTCTGTTTGCAGCTTGCCAGATGCCATGTGAGGAAAGAAGCAGCTCTGGTCAGATGAGACCAACATTGAACTTTTTGATCTACATGCAAAGCAAATGCTTAATGTGGTGGAAAGATAGAGCTGCAGATCCGCCTACGTAAGACATCCCTATGATGAGCAACGTTGGTGGAAGCGTCATGCTTAGGAGACCAAAGTTGAGGGAAAGTTGGAGGACTTAATTATTAGAGTAGTTCCACAAGAAAACTTGAGAGGCTGAAAAAGAATGGGTGGAGTTTCACCTTCCAGCAGGACAAAGACACCTAACATACAGTAAGAGTTATAATAGTTTGGACCCAAGCATATTGTTGTGTTAGAAGACCCCTAAATCCAGTTAAGAATCTGGGGGAAGATCTGAATATAATTTTATTTTTCTCATTCCCAATTAGGCACTGCTTTGTGTTGGTTTGGTTTGTGTTGGTCACTAAAAGCTTTTCATTGTGGTTTTAATTATTTTATTATATGCTGTTTGGTCTGAAATGCATAGACTTGCATCACAATCTATTTTTTCCAAATAACCTAAAGACAATTTTCTCTTCTTTACCTTCGTCAGAGGAAAGGTGCTACGACAAAGTCGGCCAGAAGTTCTACAAAGTGGGCGAGACCTTTGAGAGCCCCAAGGACGGCATGATCTGGGACTGCACGTGTATCGGATCCGGGAAGGGCCGAATCAGCTGCACCATTGCAAGTACGTGTTGCCGTTTGTGGTTCCACACACACAACCCCCTCTGCTTGCAGTTTTTGTTTCCTGCCACCGTGTGCCAGGCTGACTGCAGTAAACTTC
This sequence comes from Fundulus heteroclitus, assembly GCF_011125445.2. Lineage (NCBI taxonomy): Eukaryota > Metazoa > Chordata > Actinopteri > Cyprinodontiformes > Fundulidae > Fundulus > Fundulus heteroclitus. The sequence continues at coordinate 36,780,711 of NC_046367.1, read as the reverse complement.
TTGAGCTCTGTATTCTCTGCCGCTGATTAAGAACCGATGCCGGGCAGCTGCTTGCAGTTAGCTGCGGGGTGAGATAATGATGAAAATGTCTGACTTCTTTCATTTCTTGCGCTTGTCATCTGCTACGTGAACTCGCAGAAACATGCGGGACATCTTTAAATCTTATTGTTTGTGTCTGTCCGACCAGATCGCTGTCACGATGACGGAGCTTCCTATAAGATTGGAGACACCTGGAGGAGACCCCACGAAGGAGGCTACATGCTGGAGTGTGTCTGTCTGGGCAATGGAAAGGGAGAATGGACCTGTAAACCTGTTGGTGAGTCATTCAGACAGCTAGCTGATTACTCCTTCTATAAGGATGGAAAACTCTGAGTCAGTTTGCCATAACTGTCTGATTCTGCATTCTCTCGTTCTGTCAAAGAGTTAAGAAACCATTTAGAACCGTTCTGAACACTGATACAGAGACGCTAATGAGTGGAAAATAGTTGTGAAGGAGTTTTTTATTTTTGCAGCTGAGCGCTGCGTTGACCAGTCGGTCGGCAAGTCCTACGTTGTCGGGGAGATGTGGGAGAAGCAGTACCAGGGATGGATGATAATCGACTGCACCTGCCTGGGAGAGGGAAATGGATTGATCACGTGCACATCCAGAAGTAATTATTTCACTTACTTCCTCTGAATTTTCATTCCCAGTTGTGATCCCATGCCTTTGTAGTAAATTTCAGGTTAAAACTAGAGATGTACAAACAAATGGGCTGGTGACCAGAATTAGATGAGACAAAAAATGCGAAAGAATGCACCAAACATAAGCGCAACCCAGCTGCAATGAAAGCAACACTCTTCAGTGTGGAAGCTTTTACAGAATGAAGAAGACTCGGTTAGATATTTCCTGTGAGGTGTTTAAAAATGCAGTCAGTAGGATGGGAAAAAAGTAAAAAAAAAATGTTACCAACTGTCTTACTTGTAAAGGAGATAAGATGCCATTCTTTTTGCCATTTCTTTTTAAATTAAGATCAGCAATTTTGGCCTGTTTTTTTTAAAACACTGTTTCAATTTACAATAAACATTCTTAATCTTCAGAAGGCTTAATTTGTAATTGGTCTAGAAAAAAATGAGAAAATATTTTGTTGTTACTCAAAGCTACCAGAGCAATCAGAACCAGCTTTTATAGTTTTTCATTTTTATTTTTGACAAGCCATAGTTTTACAAAATTGATGATCAGAAATCAGCCAAAATCTCTGATCGGTGCATTTTTAGACTTAAAATTTAAGCTTTAGTACATTTTAAATAAATTCATTTGGCTTCAAAGATTATACTTTTGTCCAACTTTAGTTGTCTGTCAAACAAGAAATGTGGGTCGCTGAGAGTCATTCAAGCAGAAAATCGAATCTTTTTCTTCTGATGTTCTACTGTTGGATCAAAGATTATATTAATAATCCATCCTCGCCAGGAGGACTAGGTGTAAATAAGGACCTTTTAGTTATGGGAGGTCTTCAACAGACTTTGGAGAAAATGCTCAACAGTGGTGTCACCATGTTAAACAGTTATGCGTGTCTTTAATTATTCTGTCTGATGCAACAGACAATGATAGATTTAATAGTTTATTAGCTTGTTATTGCATGTAGGAATCTATGGTGACAAAGGCTTTTTAATTTATTGGAGGTCATCAGTACCTTTTTCGGCTATTAGCTGGGAGGATAAATTCCCTACTAATTAATTACAAATATTTCCAGAGGCATTTTGACTTTGATTTAGAGTTTTCACAGCATTTCTATTGCAGCATGTTTATGTTTATAGTTTTCCTCACTTCCGTGCTAATCAAATCTCTTTCTCTTAGATCGCTGTAACGATCAGGATACTCGGACCTCATACCGAATCGGAGAAACATGGACCAAGACAGACTCTCGCGGCCACCAGCTCCAGTGTCTCTGCACAGGGAACGGCCGTGGAGAGATGAAGTGTGAACGACATGCCTCACTTCACACCACAGGCCTGGGTGAGAACTGACATTGTCCATGTTTCCCTTTTTTTTTTCCTTTGTGCCCCTTAACTCTGTGGAAGAATTTCTACCAAAGACAGATGTTATAAGTGGGTGAGAGATATGAGGTGCCAAGGGTCCAGGTGACGAAGTGAAGACGATGTGTTTTTTTAGCTTAAGATCATTACCTCCCAAAATGGAGGAGACATCGATAGTATGTGGGAACCGGGGTAAGCGGAGGGGGAATGTTGGAAAGAAAAATGGGTTCTGATTGATACAATTTTGGAGAGTGATGTAGAAAAATAGGGTTGTTGCGACATAACGTCATTAAAAACTAAAAGGGTGAGCAGTGACATCACTTTAATGTGCAAAATCATGTCCTTTTAAATGTAGTTGAAGGAATTCAAATACTTTTTAAGCTGTTTTCATGATAATGTCTATCAAATTGACTTATTTACTATTTCTAACTACTGGTTTATGTTGGCTTTGGCTGCCAATGTTTGTCAATTCATATTTAATTTAAAAAATTAAGGCATAAACCATAATCTAAGCAAGTCGACCTGGAATTGGTTTGCAAAGATTTGGTGATTTCGTAGTTTTTTTGTTGCTTACACTGAAACTGTTGCTCGTGTCTGTTGCTCATGTCAATTTAGGATAGCTCAGCCTTTTGGAAATGTGGTTCTGTGGAGATGTAGTGAGCAGCAAATATCTAGCTGTAGACAACTTGTTCCCTGTAAAATCCCCTGTTGAAAATAAACAGGCCAGTTGCTGCCAGCAATGTAACAAATTAAACATATTAAGGAAAACCTGGTGGAGTAACAACCTAGTAAAAATCAATTAAACAATGAATTAATTTGAACTACTAATGCAGCTTTGATATTACTGTTGCATCATATAGGTTTTCTGGCCAATTACACTTTGCTATTAACAGCTTCTCTCAAATATATTAAAGCTGTGTAGTTTAAAAAAAAATCATTGTCATCTTGGTCGATAGCCATCTGATGCTGATTATTCTTTTATTTTTTTGGCATGGCATCTAATTTGAATAATGCTTTGCGTTCCAGGCAGTAACTCTCATGTGGTAACCAACATCCAGCCTGCAGTCTACCATCCTGTCACTGTACCAGAGCTTCTCCTGGAGGGACCCTGCAAGACTGACTCAGGACTTACATACTTCAATGGACAGCGCTGGATCAAGACCCAGGGAGACAAAAAGATGATCTGCACCTGCATGGGCAATGGAGTAAGCTGTGATCAGTGGGGTAAGAGACAGTCCCTTCTCTGGGTAGATTTATTTTGAGCCAGTCACAAGAGGCATTTTGTGAGCTGAGATCTGCCAAAATTAAACTTTAGAAGTAGAATATAAACATTAAGTAACTTATTTTTCCATGTCGGCATCCAGATGGACCAGCTCCGGTGTACGGTGGCAACTCTGGAGGCCTTCCCTGCGTGTTCCCCTTTGTCCACAAGGGGAAGACCTACCACTCCTGTATCTCTGAAGGACGCAGCGATGGGCAGCTGTGGTGTTCTACTTCTTCAGACTTCGACAAAGACCAGAAGTATTCTTTCTGTACAGAGAGGAACGGTGAGCAGTTATTGTCTCTGAAGGTGGAGATCGCAGGGGAATTTTGTGTCCAAATGTCTGATTTCCTTTCTCTTAAACAGTGGTCGTGATGACGCGAGGCGGTAATTCCAATGGTGCTCTGTGTCAGTTTCCATTCCTCTTCAATGGCAAAAACTACACTGACTGCACCTCCGAGGCTCGGAGGGATGGCATGAAGTGGTGTGGCACCACAACCAACTACGATGAAGACCATCGTTATGGGTTCTGCCCAATGACTGGTAAGTAGTTAAAAACCTTTTTGGTGTTTTATTGCTTGGTATGTTGGTTTCATTATCACCGCTTGGTGCTATTTGTTTCACCTGTTCATCATTTCATAGTTTGGGATGAAATGTACTAAAGAGTGTTTCATACAGCCGTTTGTATCTTCATCATGAACTGCTGTTATTCCCTTTTTATAACTTTCATGTTCGGGTTAATAAGATCTCATATTCTTTTATTTATTTCTCATAATAAATGCTTAAAAAAACATTTTTCCCAATAGTTAAGCACATTGGTACCAAATGGAAGTAGCAGGGTTTTCCCCTTCCTGATCATGGTAACAAACTTTATTAACGCCGCTAACTACTGTGCAAGTTTTATTATCAGCCCAAGTGGTAACCTCACATACGAGACATTTTTTTAATGAAAACAGAAATATTTCGTCACATTTTTACTGTTTGTCTATACCACAGTGGCATGCGTTTTCTTGGAAAACGACATGAATTGAAAACGGGTTCCGGATTGTAACGTTTTAAAAACATCCCGGTCGCCGTTGTCGTGTGGACGGGAGAAACAGAAGCGTCACTGGCACATGCATAGTATGACTTTGTTGTGGAGCCTTTTTAAGCAAAGGCTCCATCAGAATACCTCTATTGGGTAAGGACTCGGTAGCCAAAGCAGAAGTGCATAAGTGCTTTCTGAAAGGTGGAGTCAGTAAGGAAGGAGGTAGAAAAAGGAGTCTGTATGCTTCCTTTTGCAGCTAATTTAGCATAGGAACCATGCGATGTCCTTGACCAGCGCTAAGAAGCTATAAGGAATCCCACAATCCTTTACATGACATGACGTATAAGCACAGCCCACCTCACAAGAGAGCAACAAGAGAGCTTGCATTTTGTAGTTCATTTTCAGAAGGCTGTAGGCCTGGATTTGACTAGAATGTGCATTTTTGTCACAAAATGACGTCGGAGTTGAAGGCTGCCCAAAATCGGCACAGCAGTCTGAAGCTCCTTTCCAACCCACGATAGAGTTCTTACTGTTGACCCCATGAAAGCACAAGAAACAGGAGCTAGGAGATATAATTAAGCGTTTTTGGATGGAGCTAGAGTGTTTGTACACATGTTGTTGAGTGTCATAGAACATACCACCTCCTAGTGGCATGGGAGGGAAATTACTGTCGGGGAAAACATTACCGACGAGCAAGCGCCCCTTCTGGTGGAGGTTCGTAAATATAGAGATCTTTATGAGTCGGCCCAAAAAGATCACAGTGATCAACAAATTGTTAACGATTCCTGGCCCAAAATTGCCATCACTCTTAGAAGAAGGTAAGAGGCTTAAATGCTGGAAACTACTGTGTTTTCTACTTCTTCGTGTAATGGCGTGTACTACACTTGGCGTAGGAGCGCAACACTGCCCTCTAGAGTCTAGGAGAATAGGGCTACTTCAGAGGAAGAGCCGCACAGAGCATAAATGCTGCAGACGTGTATACATGTCTCATTTCTGTGTGGAGCCTAAATGCGTCAAACATAAAGCAATCTTAGGAACATTTAAACAGTTTTGTGTCAGTGAGCTTCAGTGATGTTCGTATTGCAAAGATAGACCAGTTAAAATTACAGTTTTATGCAACAAAACGGTTTAATTGGTGGATATGTCTGGATTTTAAAGCTCCAACATCCGGATGCTTTGAGCTTACCCATCTGATTCTTTATAACTCCTTTAGAAATGCTTCGGCCGCTAGTGGGACCACCTCTCGGCTGACACCCAGTTGTTAAAAGTGTCCTGTCAAGTTTTCTTTTTTTAACAACCGCTGGGGAGGGGTGTCTGTTTAAACACTCTGGCTATTGTCCGTGCTGTTTGTGTGAGGTAAACCCATTCCTGGGGTGAAAGGAGCAGGCTGTCTTCACACTGGAATTAACTGCTTCGCAGCCATTGTCAAAACAAACATGGATTTTGAGATGTTAATGGGTTGTTTGAACAAACCTGGAGCTCGTGCTTTCTCCTCAGACTTCTTCAAAGGTGGTTTGGTAATCCGCTGTGATCTGGTCAGAAAACAGTCTCCATGCGTGTTTCTAGCATCCAGGACTAAATCCCATCATGTAAATTCAGTCATTTACATTCTGTGATTCTCTGTCACATTCTAATCAGTTCGAAGAACACTTATTTACTTAGAGCCCTCGGCTTGTTTTAGCTGTTTCTCGGGTTTCTTGTTTGGGAATAAAAGTGTTTTTAAGGGTTTGTGTTTGCAACGCTTTGTCTTCCAAAACCAGGAACTTTGTGTGCTTCAGCATTATGAGTCGGTATCAGATAACTTATTATAAGCGGGACTTGATTGACAATAAAGATGATACTGTTTAACCAAGTAATGAAATTACCCTAATCAAGTGCGTATGCCTTAAAAAGCATACAGAGGCTCAACATGGCCTTCTGATACTTTGAACAAGTTCTTGGTTAGAAACATCTCCATTCAACAATGAAATTATTTTCAATTTGTCATGCTAGAACCTTTTAAAATTTAACATGCTAACTGAGGGCTGTAGAGTCTGACCAGGAGCTCTTGTTTTGTTTTTGTTTTTTGTATTTCTGACCTTTGGGTGGATTTGCTGGGATAGACACGATTGAGGTTAAGTTTAGATTTTTTTGTAGAATCTCATAAGGAACAGGTAATTTTCTTATGTCCTGATGCATAAAGCTCAAGATTTGATCGTGGGCTGGCTGTCCTTTTACAATGACCATATAGAAAAAACATATTTTAGTCGTGCATGCTTTGAAAGACAAACACTTTTGAGCTTCATTTGATGTTCATTTCTTTTATAGTTGGTGAAAAGTGATAGTCATTCATAACACACGTTAAAAGGCTTGTATGTTAGACAAATATGTCAAAATTAGCACCAGAAATGTTTTTCCTTGACAATTTCCATCTATATTCTTTAAAGGTCCCAGTTATAATTCATCTGATAAATAATTTCTGGGGTATTGCGATGTTAAAAATGCTGAAGAAGCTGATCTGCTTTGAATTCTGCATGCCTGTTCTAACCAAGTCCAAAACCTGCCCCCAGAATTTATTTATTTTTATCTGTCATGTAATATGACGCTCCAGTTGAAATACACAAAGTCCTTCTCTAAAAGGTCCAGGAGGCAGAAGCTCATCCAAATCCTTATTTATTGTCGGTCTGCTCCTTCACCTGCTGTGAAATAATAAAACTCCATCAGGGATTTTATGTGTGATGGCTTAGTAAATTTCAACAATAAAAGCCTTGTTCTCCTACAGAGGTTATCATAGGTTTCGCTAATGTAGACTTTCATTTACTTAGAACCCACAACAGCAGAAAGGCTGGGCTGAAAGAAAGCCAGGGTGCCTCAAACTTTATTTTAATAGCACATTTTAGACTCGCAGCTAAAGGCAGGTCTCAGCTTGTTGCAGACACACTTGGAAACGTTCTGTCTCTGATACTCTATTAATTAACTCAAACCATACGGTGAACACACACGAGAAGACAAGACAGCTGTTTCTAACTTTTAATCAAAACTTCCTTTCTATGCACAGGCCTTTTACAGGACAAACGTATACACTACAGCGTTTTCTGATAATTATGGGCTGCAGAAATATTTCCAGTAGAACATCTGTGAAGAAATGGTCTGATTCTTTATTTGTTTTGTTTCTGTTTGTGCGCTTTAGCAAATGAAGAAGTATGCACCACCACTGCGGGGCTGATGTACCGCGTCGGTGACCAGTGGGACAAGAGACACGAGGTTCTTGGTCACATGATGCGTTGTACCTGTGTCGGCAATGGAAGAGGGGAATGGAACTGCGTGGCCTACTCCCAGCTTAAAGGTAGGGGTCCGTTGAATTCACTCGCCTTGATGCAGACTTTACAAAAAAATGGTAGCCCCACCTGCCGGGGAAAGCAAAAAGAAATACATTAAAAGCATTTGGTTGTTTAGGTTCCCATTTAAGTTTTGTTGTATGTCTTTGTCACAGAGCATTGTCTTGTGGACGGAGTGACCTACGAGGTTAACCAGACCTTCACCAAAGAGCATGACGAAGGATACATGATGAACTGCACCTGCTTTGGTCAGGGCCGCGGCCGCTGGAAGTGTGACGCCATTGGTGGGTTTAAACGTTCAGCTGCTGCAACTTTCTAAGGATGGATTTAATTAGCAACAACAGGACAGATATAAAATAGTATTAAAACACCAACAAGGGAATTCCTGAATACATATGTTTGCGCATTGTGCAACAACTATCCTTTAGTAGAATGTAGAACGTAGACAGTAGATGTGGAGTATCTGAGAGTCAAGCACCTTCAGCTGACTGGTGTATGTCAAGTTTTCCCTTAATTTTTGGAGAATGACTTTGATGCTCAAATAAATTATGCTGTTTAAACTGTTGAGTTTATGTAGATTCAGTCACAAAATCAAAACGGTGTGTCTTTGTTGGCAAGATGCAAGTAACACTGTTTGCAACTCTAATTTAAAAAAATGTTGGTGGAATAAAAAAAAAAAAAAGTCCACAGTGATTGCCAAGTTCACTAGCCTGTAGAACTAAAGCATGCAGAAAAAAAACTTCATCCATCCATCCATTTATTTTCCATGTCTATTTATCCTAGCAACGTTTGTTGCTAATTCTTATTATTTTGCTCTCAGACCATTGCCAGGACCCAGAGACAAGAACCAACTACCAGGTTGGAGAGTCTTGGGACAAAGTCATCCAGGGAGTCATGTATAAGTGCATCTGCTACGGCAACGGTGTCGCAGAGCATGGATGTGAGCCCCAGCTGTCATATCCGGGTAAGATATTTCAGTTTAGGCTTTGTAGCTTTGCTTTAAACATTTGATTTCTTTTCACCGCTGTCCTGAAGTGTTTTAAAGATGCTGTGCGGGGATGCAGCGAGTGAATCTAAATACATGCAGTATTCTGGCCACACTGTTTGTGTGGATTTTTTTTTTTAAACATCTGGTAGATCAGATGTTAGGAAGGTTGTTACCTCTTTCACATAATGCTTTAACACTCACCCTGGGATACTTTTGCTCTGTCTTGGTGTGATTGATGTTAGTGATGTGGGGGGTTTTGGTATTTAAACTCAACCTGTTGCTGCTAAGGCTGTGAGCTGCCAGTGGAGGCCGTCACTAAGCTGACCTGAGGAGTAGGTGTGAAGGCTTGGTTTGCTACATCTGCTACATCGTTCCAGCTGCGTTTGTGTAGGCAAACATTGTTGTAGGTCAATCCTGGCCTGGAGATCTTAAATTGAGAAAACCCACAATGGCTTGTCTAGGCAATCATCTCTGATTTGTGTTCGTGTTCAATCTGTATGGCAAGTGATTGAGTGAATGACGGTAGCGTTTGTAATTTCATTCTTTCCTCTATATTTATTTACCACCAACCAATAGCGGTGTTTAAAATCAGCCTAAAACGGACGTTAATGTGAGATTCTTCGGGTATTAAAGAGGAAATAGTAAACGTACCTGCCTCTTCTGTGCCGTGAACAGATCATTTTGTTTTGTTTTTAAAATCCTAAGATAAGATAAGATAGTCTTTATTGATCTCACAATGGAGAAATTCACTCGTCACATCGGCTCATACAAGAAGGTGCAGGGTAAGGAAGGTGCATTCAGTTATATACAGTGAATCTTCATATCTACAATGGATCAAAAAAATACCAAAAAAAAAATACAAAAAAGGAAATAGGAATGTAAATGTCTCATTTACATTCTTAGTGGTCTGTATATATATATAGTCACCTTTTGCAAAAAAAAAAGGTTTGTCTAAGCAGCCTAGAAAATGTGGCCCTTGACTTTGATGTAAAGCAGACAGTTATATGAGGAGGGGGGGGGGTGATTTCCCCTTTTACAAGTACCCCCCCCCCCCCTCTCTCCAACACACACACACTTTGAGCTTTTGTTCCTGCCAGCATGTGGTTCATTGCTTGCGTTGTTGCCACAGCTGTACTAAAAGTCCACGACTCTGGATACAACCACGACACACGTGGTACCAAATATCTGCTCCTCGTGAAAGAAGTCACAAACTAAATCTCAAATATCACAGTAAGGTTCAGAGCGTCTTGTGTTTCATGGTTTGCTGTCCTAAATGTCAAGGATATTATCGTGTACAGCCTACAGTGTTTGGGCCGCTTTGTCTGCATTTCCTCACAGCAAAAAGAAGCCTTTGTTGTATAAACTCTGTATTTTTTGTGAGAAAGGATTGGAATTTTTTTTTTTCCACTTGAACACAAGTGAAGCTGTAAAAGTTGTGGAAGTGAGTCCAGATTCAAATTGTTGGGTCTTAGGAGCAGAAACATCACATTTACTCGTTTGCTGAAGCAGGTTGTAGGCAGATCCAAAATGTAGGCCACTTCTCTGTCGTAAGTGGCCATAATAGCAACCAGCTGTAAACTTGTGCTGTGTGTATTTTTGTGCATGTGTGCGCTGTGAGGTAAAACACAGCATGCGCAGATTGAAGGCACCAGGATTTCCAGACCTTAAGTCGGTTTCCCCAAGAAGGAAAAACACTATAAAAGATTAAAAAAAAAAAAAAGAAAACCTAAGAATTTTTTATTTATTTTTAACTTTCCAAGTTTTCACAAGTCTCTAAATGAGGAGAAACATTCTTTAAAATGTTTGTCTTGCCTGCTATCAGTTCATCTCTTCCTGCCTTTGTTGATTTTTAATCTTGGAATCAGCTTTAATTATCAGGATGACTTCCGTTAATGCCTCTTTTTACTGCCTCCTTATCACCACCATGCTGTGCATCCAGCTGAATGTCTTAAGAAGGGGGGGGGGGTGTTATGTCTACAGGTGGATATCGCTGTGCATCACAGATGTGTGCAAGTAACTCTGGGAAACATTTAGTATCTCAGCTGCAAGCGAACATGTGTTTTAAGGCCCGTCCTGCATTTGGTTCAGCGTAGCCCTTATCCTGGCCGGTGGCTTTGTGGCTCTGTAATAAGCCCAAATTGGTCCCAGATTGATCTTGAGGTTTGCGTATTTGCTCGCAGCGTCTGGTTAACCGAACCACTTGCTCAAAAGCTTTTATTACAGGTTTGTTGTTTGGAAAAAAAGGGTTAGAAAACCCCAGTTCTTTATAGGAGCTACCAGATTCTATCTGCAGATTTTATGTCAAAGAGAGTTCCTGAACACATGACTTGTGTCTGCTTTAAAAACAACTTGAAAACCCTCTAAACTGTTCATCATGGCTGCAGATTTTAACATTCAGTGTCCTATCATGTTTCCTCACTCATGTATCCGCTAACCTGCTAAGTGTTCAATGCGTTCGTTATTCAATTTAGCTTGGGTTGCCATTTGATTTGGAAAGCAGGCCACAAATCTTTCCAGAGGTTTTGTCATGTGGAATAATGACCAACAATTAAAAGGTTTTCCCACAGACTCCCCTGGTTGGAAAAGCTGTTAAATGTCGTTCTGCTCCATTTGGCTTTAACCGAGACTCTAAATTAGCTAATGAAACTAAAGATGAAATGTTTTCAGGCTGGATCCTTTATCAGCAATTTTGATGCATCGGTAGGCCACAGATTGCTTTTCAAAATCTGAGATAAACAGCATTCAAAATGATGTTTAATCCTTCTCTAAACATCCATAAATTAGATGCCACATGACTGTGAGAGAGCACAGTTTTATTATTTTTTTTTAATGGAAAAAAAGCAGTGATCTGAATTAACTAAAATAGTTGTATTATTTAGAATATCCTGAGTAATCATGTTTTCATTAATGACAATTGTGGGCTAGATTTTCAAAAACTATTGCCCAGTTGACCCCCTCCTCCAATAACTATTGAACATGTGTTTTGGTCCGATAATGAATCACAAGAATGGTTGTATAATGGTTGATAAATCAACTCCTGTAATGTTTACAAGTACAGACCAGAAATTCAACCAACACAGAGTTACATCTTTAAAAAGCTTATTTAAATGATGAGTAGTGGATGATGAGGAAGGCAAGCAGGACCAAGACTTGACCAGATGCAGGTAGTGACAGGCCAGACCAGTGAAGAAGGCAGGAGCTGACCAGAACAGGCGATGTGGACCGAGGGACCACCAGAACGGGTAGAGACCAGCTGGGACTCATGGGGAAACAGGGAGAACTGCAGCAATCAGACACAAGCGACTTCCTTCAGTGAAGCGAACAGAAAAGTTCAGCTGGCTGAGCACACAGGAACTGGTAGAGTCAAAGCACATCAAGATGAGATGAGAGGAGACGTTTTTGGCAGGGCTGAGTTGGCTGAGGCAGGTATACGTAGGCAGGTGACCAGAGTTGACAGTAATTGCTGGCAGCAGGTGGAGCTGATGTGGGCTAATTGACTGGAGACTGAGCTGATTGGATGGTGGCTGGTGGCTGAGAGGGGACAGGCTGATAGAAGTCCAGAAAAGGCCAAAGCAAAACAAACAAAAGCCTAAGTTATGACAACTCCATAAGATGAGGGGTTAAATAAGCAGATTTTCTTTGAGAGTTATTGTAAGGAGCTGTTGTCTCACACACGCAAAAAAGAAAAATGAGCTTTTACAAAGTTACCATTTTAACTGTAGGCTCTGAGATGTAGCTCTCATTTAATCTGCATTTCTAAAAGTACGAGATTGTAAAATGAGATAAAGTAGAAGAGGAAGAAGAAGAAGAAGAAGGGCAGAAGTTTCTTCTCCTGCAGGAATGGAAATCTGTGCTGGAATCTCACGGGAACCTGCTACTTTTTTTCTGCTCAGGAAAACAACTGTGCACTGGCTGACTGTGTTATCTGGAGTTTAGTAACATTATTGGGGTTTGGCACTTTGCAAACTGTAACCTAGAAGATTTACTGATATTAGTATAAAGCAGATTTTCCTTTGATTTACCTTTTTAAAAGAAAGGCATTGATCGTAGTAACTCTCAGAGAGGCATTGTTTAGATATTTCTGGACGGTTTCTAATTTTTCTAAAGCCTCGACATGTTGTAATTAACTTCGACCAAATCTGATTTCTGTTTCAGAACTGTAATTAACAACATTCATAACATTCCTTTCTAGCTTTCCTGCCACACTCGGTCATTGATTATTTATATTAGGATCAGGAGTAATGTCAGTAATAAAATATAATTGGGCTTATAATAATAATAATAATAATAATAATAATAATAATAATAATAGGGCTTAACTCAGATGGCTTTAGCATTTTATATTAGCAGTTAGCCTGGTTAGTAAAACTGTATTCCCTGGAGAATGTAGATTCACACCCCAAAGCTGGAAATATTTTCAAAACCCGGTGTTTCCTAAGAGATGAAAACTAAAAGGATAAACTAGCACAACTTGGCTGTAGGCATTTAGCCTTACTTTTGTGTCCTGAAACTCTTGTACTCTCCTGTAACCTGAATGAACAATAAAAATAACATTTTGTAGAAAATAACGCTTGATTTTAAGCAACTCTGGGCTTCATTTGACCAAAATGTTAATGAATAATACAATTTTGAGTCTCCACACAGAGTGTTTTCACCCCAACCTGGTAGGGCATACATAAAGTTTTTTTTTTTAAGTTTCTTTTGTTTTAGACTGGTGAAAATGTGCTTATTCTGATCCACGTTTGATTTCTCAGTGTATTGCCGGTTACTCGTCTTAATTTTGTATTTTAACAACCAGAGCGGTTCTGCTTACACCACTATCCCAGGCGGCCATCATCCTGTCCAGGTGATCATTGCCGAGTCTGGGCAGCAGAATTCCCATCCTGTTCAGTGGAATACTCCGTCGTCAGCACATGTAACCCAGTACATCCTCAAATGGAGAGTGGTGAGTTTTCCCCCTGATTCGGAAACGAAAAATGACATAAATAAGCTTTCTCAATCTGAGACAGGCCCGATTATTTAGCAACATGTTTAACTTTTGCTTGTGATTAAAATCTCTCTGACGCAGAAAGGCACAGTTACCCCATGGAGAGAGGTTATCATCCCTGGCCATCTTAACTCCTACACCATTTCTGGACTCAAACCGGGGATTACCTACGAGGGCCAGCTGATCAGTGTGCTGCGGTTCGGACACAGAGAGATCACTCGCTTCGACTTCACCACCACTTACGGATCATGTGAGTTAATGGAGACCGACCTCAGTGATAGTTTGGCTTTTTTTCCCCCTGAGGTCTAGTTTTTTCCATAGTGTCTGCCTAACTATTATTGTAATTACTTTGTCCTGCAAAGTTACTTTACTATCGTGCAAAGTTACTTTACTATCGTGCAAAGTTACTTTACTATCCTGCAAAGTTACTTTATATCCTGCAAATTTACTTTATTTATCCTGCAAAATTACTTCATTTATCCTGCAAAGTTACTTTATATCCTGCAAATTTACTTTATTTATCCTGCAAAATTACTTCATTTATCCTGCAAAGTTATTTTATTATCCTGCAAAGTCACTTTATTATCCTGCAAAGTTACTTTATTTTCCTGCAAAGTTACTTTATTATCCTGCAAAGTTACTTTATTTTCCTGCAAAGTTACTTTATTATCCTCCAAAGTTACTTTATTCTGAAATCCACTGCAATTCACTGAAATTCTCAAGCTGTATGCAAACGAAATTTCGTTCTGTACGCACTCTGAGCATACAAAATGACTAAGTCTAAGTCTAAGTCAAAAGTATTTCTCTTTTCTGCTTTAGTGATTCCATCATATGGAGAAACCACCCCTCTTCCCCCTGTGGTCGAGATCTCCGAGTCAGTGACAGAAATCACCTCCAACAGCTTCGTCGTCTCCTGGGTCTCTGCCTCCGACACCGTGTCGGGTTTCAGAGTGGAGTATGAGCTGATCGAACAGGGCCAGGCGACCGGACAGCCTTTTGTTCTGGGTAAGTGTAAAAATGAACCTTTTTAGGGTTTGGGTTTGTGCTGAAGTAATGTCCAGGTAGAGTTGGCTGTTTGAATTTATCGCCATGGTCTTTTCCCTCCTGTCAGATTTGCCCCGTTCAACCACCTCGGTCAACATTAATGAGCTTCTGCCAGGGAGGAAATACAACGTCAACGTCTATGAGGTCACAGACGGAGAAGAGGTCAACCTCATTCTCAGTACTTCACAAACAACTGGTAAATCACTCATTAATCTGGTTTATAGTTCAACTAGAATGAAATTGTGAATAGTCGCTTGCAAGGCATCTTCTTTAGATCTCAAACATATCAGGTGATCAAGCCTTTGTTCTCATTACTCACAGCACCTGATGCCCCGAAAGAACATGAAGTAGAGGAGGTGGGAGATACCTCCATTGAGATCAGCTGGGAAAGACCCCTAGCTCCCATCACCGGTATGTTATCAGGCATGGATTGTCTGTCAGGTGCTAATAGTATGAAAACCTGGGTCAGAAATGGGATGGGTTCAAAAAACTGCAGCTTTTTGAAATGGAAAGTGAAATTTCATTGGATTTAAGTTCCTGAGAGACTCAAATGCAATGACTACCTCTGCTGTTGTTAAGATAACGCACGTTAATATAATGTTGACTATCAATAGAGCCAATTTCATACGCTTGTACTCAGAAGTTGGTTTTTCCCAGTTCCCAGCTGAAACTGCGACAATGATTAATATGAAGGTCGTTCAGTTCGGCTTCCATCATAGTTTCCATGCATAGAAACGGTGAAAGGTTTCAGATGCAAACTATTTCTTAGACGTTTTAACGGTTTGTATCTCATTAAACAAGCGGCACACACACAGGTTCAAGCTCTGTTTGTGTACACGTTCCCCCAGTGATGGATCACATAAAAAGCCGATAGACGGACGGTTGTTGGCTTCTGTTGCTCCCGTCAGTCGGCACCATAAATGGGCTATTTTTAGGTCAGACGTTATTTACAGATACGTGCTCCAGCTTCCGAGATGAACTCAATGTGTCATAACAAATAAAATGGATTTATTTGTAAATGTCTCGGAGATCATGATTTAATCACAAGTTGCAACATTACATTTTAAAAGCAAAAACAAAACGGTTATGAAGCAGCACATTTAAAAAAAAGTGGTGGGAGGCCTGAACAAAAGAATGAACGTCTGATAAATCCACGATACTAATGGCGCAAAACTAAGAACTGGAACATTTTGAAACCTCGTGACAAGGCTCTCGGTCGGTCCCAGCCAAAGTCTGTCACAGTTCTGTGGGTCTTTTTCCCTACAGTAAACGAACGACGTTGTGTCTTTCTGCGCAGGATACCGCGTTGTCTACGTGCCGTCAGAGGAGGGCGAAAGCACGGAGCTGAATCTTCCGGATACAGCGACGTCTGTGTCGCTGGGTGATCTCCTGCCGGGGATCTCCTACAACATCAGCATCTACGCCGTGGAAGACAGTCTGGAGAGTGAACCCATCTTTGTTCAAGTCAAAACTACTGGGGAACCGCTGCCAGGTTGGAAAATAAAACGGCATGCTTTACTAATTTTAAATTACTGAATGAGTCATACCAGAAACATTGCGTATGAATTTACTTTGGCTAATCTTGTGCCTTTTTTTTTAACACCGTAAGTTAGTGGGAAGCTTCCAAAAATCTTCTCATCTATGAGGCAATTTTGTCTTTCCTGTGTACACGCAGAGGGGAGACTAAAGAACTGTAAACGTGATTTATTGCTCTTGTCATGCTGGAACCCTCTTACCAATCTGCAATCCATTCTGTAGTGTGTTTAGTTAGTTTTTTTTTTATATTTATTTATTTGAAAAGTATCCAGTTCAGGACATGACTTGGGACGAGTTCTCAGATGGAAAGAGGAGGCACTGAGTTCACAGCTGTTCCACCGTTGTTCTGCTCGTATGGATTTGTGTAAAACCTCCCAGTCGGCCAAGTCAAACAAGCATTTGGGCCAGATGTTGAAGAAATTTGAGAAAGCTTGTTTGTGGGATAAACTGAGGATGCCTGACCTAGTTGAGAGAGTGTGATATCATGTCTGGATGAGAAATGAATCCCTTCAGTTTGTGCAAATACACCAGTGTTGCAACGTATGGCAAAAGCGACTCTACAGTGAACTCTCAAGTGAAGAGCATCTGCACAAGTTCAGAATGATGAAGTGTTAGGTGATTTGGACATCTTGTGGGAACATTTTTCGGAAAAAATAATTTTATTTAAATTTTTCTTGCGCTTCTATTCCAAGTTTCTGCACCTAAAATGTGTGTTTGAGCCTTACCAACCTATCTAAGTTGATGAAAAGCAGCAATCATAATGCAGTTTCTTTATAGAATCTGCTAAATATCTATACTACCTTTATGATTATGGTTGTATGGGTTTGGATACATCTGACACAACAAGTAAATTTTTCATCTAACCTGGTCTGTGTTCAAATAGTACCAGGTTGTTATGTGCAGGGTTGGATTTTGAAACCAAAACATTAGCAAGTGACGGATGTCTAATGTCAAAACTAGCAAAAAGTGGGTTTAAAAGAATAACCCATAACTTACATTATTGAAGCAAGTACTGTTAGTTTTAAAATTGGCAAGTAAGCTGAGGTTCAGGTTCGCTAATAACTACACAGTAATAACCTCAAAACGTCTCATAAGGCTTTTATTGAGAAACAATGAAGTAAAACAAGTTATTCTCTAAACCCCTGTATACTCTCTCTCTCTCTATCTATCTCTATCTCTATATATATATATATATATATATATATATATATATATATATATATATATATATATATATATATATATATATATATATATATATATACGTATAGACCAATTGTTAACTGAAACGGTAAACATTGCTAGCTCTAGCTTGTGCTAACTACTCTGTAGAAAACTAATGTTTTCTTTAAGTAACAAAGTTATTGTTTTGTGCAAATTAAGATCATTAATTTAACCTCCTGACATTAAGATTATTTTTTTAGCATAAATCTACCATCTTACCATGACACAAGTCATGAGTCTCCTTTTAGTTTCCAACACAACAAATTGGATCATATTTTTGGGACCAGCGTTGGGTTAAGGAAATAAGCCAGCCTATTGTTTTTTTTACATGTATGTAAAATGATAAAAACATTTTTTTTTGTTTTATGCTATTTTACAGACAAAGTGGCTTCCCCCTCCGACCTGCAGTTCTTTGAGGTGTCCGACAGGAAAATCGTTTTGACCTGGTCGAGCCCGGCGGCTGGCTCGGTGTCGGGTTACCGGGTCACCGTGTTGCCCGTCGACGATTCCGGCACTCCTCAGAGCGAGATGACTTTGCCGGTCCACCAGAACTCCTACGTCGAAGTCACGCACCTCAACCCGGGCACGCTGTACCGCTTCAGCGTGTTCACCATTTACAACGGGAAGGAGAGCTTACCGCTCGTTGGGGAGCACGCCACCAGTGAGTACGAGGACCTCACCGCCCAAAAGCTTTCCGAGGACTTCTGAAGCAGTGCTCCCAGAAATGATATAAACCTAACAATATTTACAGATGTCTCCTGTTTGTCTTTTTCTTTTAAGACCCCGATGCGCCCACAGACATTCACTTCGCCAACGTCACCGAGGACAGTGCAGTTGTGCAGTGGTATGCTCCGCGTGCCAGAATTACCGGCTATCGTCTCTTCTTGAACTTCGGGAGCTCGAACCCCAAACAGCTTCGCCTGCCTGCGCACCTCACGCGTTACACCCTCCTGAACCTGCAGCCCGACACGCAGTACAACGTCACTCTGCATTCGCAGCAAGGCAATGCGCTGAGCGTAGGCGAGACGGCCACGTTCACCACAAGTAGGTGCACTCGCAGCCGCACGTTAGAAGCTTGCCGGTGTTCCTAAATTAATGCTTTAAAATCGAATGTTAGCCATGTAAACCTGCCTGAAACTGTGTAACAAATGTAACTTGTGGTTGTTTTCAGACTTACCGATGGGTAATGCCCCCGAGTTTAACACGGATGTCACCGATACCTCCATAGTAATATCCTGGTCTCCGGTTCCCCGCGTTGGATACAAGGTACGCTCCACGTTAGCAGGAAATGTTCCGTTCGCACGAGTCCAAGTTAAAAACAACTAGACGGCTGCACTTTTCAAGAGACCGCCCAAAAGTAGAAGACCGGCTTCCTGTTATCTCGCGGCCTTTAGCTAAAGCACATCCATGTTGCCTACATTAAGGGTATACTATGCAACCGGGGTTGATTTTCCAGCGAGGCTCTCCCCAGAGGGCGAAAGTAAAAGTGCACTGTCATAAAGATGCTCAGCTGTTCTGGTTTCTCCGTCAAGCCAGACGCGGTTGTTTTGAGCTTAGTAGACAGGTGAACGCAACGAAAAGTCGAGAAAACGGCAGTACAAACAATGACTAACACAGTGAAAGTATGAACATCAAGCTTCCCGCAGCGCTATCTTGGCGAGGCAGCCAAGATATTATTATTATTATTATTATTATTATTATTAATAATAATAATAATAATAATAATAATAATAATAATAATAATAATAATAATAATAATAATAATAATAATAATAAAAAAACTCGATATGCTTGCATGTTTATTTGACGTTAACACGCGGTTCTTTGTTGTTGCTTTCGCGCGTGCATATAGTGAATGGCAGGGCAAAAACACATGGAGTTCTCGCCGTGAAGCAAGACCGACTCTCGCGGTCTTGCACAAGACTTCTGAGCCTGTGGGTGCGGGCCGTGAGCTCTTGCAATTGCAAGTGCGGTATTTCCCCCACAGACCACCAGGGCGGCCGAGAAAACCTTTGTTCGATCTGAAATGACTCATTTAATCATCCAAAACGCTATGGAACACATTAATTAACTGAAAATTGTTGCATAGTATGCCTTTAAAGAAGAATAAGGGAGTTCTGGTGATCTA
Source organism: Fundulus heteroclitus (assembly GCF_011125445.2). Classification (NCBI taxonomy): domain Eukaryota; kingdom Metazoa; phylum Chordata; class Actinopteri; order Cyprinodontiformes; family Fundulidae; genus Fundulus; species Fundulus heteroclitus. The sequence continues at coordinate 36,761,186 of NC_046367.1, read as the reverse complement.
TTCTTGGATACTCCATGCAGATACAGGACACACAAGGCTTAATGTTTATTATTTTACTATTTTTATATTTAAAAACAGCCAATGGTTTTAGGATTGTCTTTATATGCAAGTATTAACTTGAATCAAATGCTAATAGTGCAGTCTGGTCATTCTTTCAGTGTAAGCATCTTTAAATCGGGCCATCATGGGAGGATAGGAGCTCAGAAATGTATCTGATTGGTCAAAGCGCATCACGACACAAACGAGAACGTTTAGTCGGCCTTGATTTGCTTGGGAACACGCCGAACTCTGACTTTTACCTCCCACTTTCCCAGCCCATGGCTCTTTAACCTCCGTGTTTCTGACTCCGGTTGCGTTTATCTTTCAGCTCTCGGTCCGGCCCAGTTTGGGAGGGGAAGCTCCAAGAGACGTCATCTCTGAATCAGGAAGTATTTACATTTCTGGTCTGACTCCTGGGGTGGAATACACCTACAGCGTCCAGACGGTTTTTGATGGCCAAGAACAAGGAACGCCAGTCACTCGACAAGTCGTCACACGTATGTCTCCTCTAAAACAAGTCATTTTTCATTCCTTCATCTCCATCGCTTCTTCTTTATCTTAAACCTGCTTTTGCACTTGAATCCAGCTCTGCCTCCTCCTACTGACCTGAACTTGGAGTCCAACCCAGACAACAGTGACATTACTGTCCAGTGGAATGGACCCAACACCCCAGGTACACCCTGAAAAAATATACATAACGAAGTTTAAACCAGATGAGGAACACGTCTGGCCACCTGGAGCTGCCGGTTTTAAATCGTGACCTTAATCTCCCTGCTCCTCAGACATCACGGGCTTCAGAGTGACATGCGCGCCCACCAGCGGGCAACAAGGAAACAGCCTGGAGGAATTTGTGCATGCTGGGAAGAACTCCTGCACCCTGGAGAACCTGAGTCCCGGGGTGCAGTATAACGTCAGCGTCGTCACCGTGAAGGACGACATGGAAAGCACTCCTGTGTCGACCGTCATCACCCCAGGTTGGTTCCTAAAGGTTCCTTGGATCCCGAAAGGGATTTCTGAGAGCACCTTGTGGTAGTTCTTTGTATAAAAATGTGTAAACAGAAAACTGCTTTTTATGTGCAAGATTTACCCAAATACCACCTTCTTTACGTTTTAACATTTAACACACACTCCTTTAAAGTTAAAGTTGCTGTGTGCATCGTACAAGCTGCTTACTAAACGTTCAATGAAGCCGTTTCATTGAATAGTCTAAAGGGACGAAATGATGTGTTCCATTTGTGCTCTGAAGTTTGGATTTCTATGACGTTATTTGGCTTAGAGAGCTGGAGTTTCCTCACCATCCCCAAACTCAAAATCCAACATGGCTGCTATGCATTTAAACTGTAGCAATAGACGCACGAATGAACTGTTTGTATATTATTAAACCAAACCAGTCATACTGATTTCTATCCTCTGGATGTAGAGGATGTGGAGAAGTGAATTGTTACTTAATTGGCCACTTCCATTAGATTTTAGACTTGCAACTGAAATATATTTCGGTAGGGAGTAATTTTTATTTCCACGTCTGGATTCTGACTTTTGGGGCAAATGTATTGCATCATTAGACATGAGGAGAAGCTAACGATAGTTCTTCCATCAGTTTGGTTTGTTGGACGGATCAAAGTGCTGGAAGCAGAGAGTTTCTGTTACTCACATTAATCTCAGCTCCTTGCACTCTCTTCTTTCCTTTTTTTCCCACAAACCCTTCCCAATGTCGTCTGCTATTTCTTGTTTTGTCCTGTTGTTTGTTGCTCTGTTCTCTCTTTTCCTGCCCCCCCCCCCACCCCAAAATCACCTTCGCACCCATCCAGAGGTGCCGCGACTGACCGACCTCACCTTCGAGGGCGTGACGGACACAACCATCAGTCTCCGCTGGTCGCCGCTCAGCACCACCACCGTCACAGGTTACAAGATCACGGTGGTTGCAGCTGGAGAGAGCATCCCCATCTTTGAAGACATGGTCATGCCGACCACTGGCCAGTACACGGTGCACGGACTGGAGCCCGGCATCGACTACGACATCAGCGTGACCACAGTAACGGAGCACGGCGAGAGCGAACCCACGACATTCACTCAGCAAACCTGTAAGAGCTCCTACTTACACGTGGATGCCATCATTTATTTCATTGATAATGAGCCTTTTTCTAACCCTGGGACATAGCTTAACGTTTCAAGACGTCGTACTAAATACAAAATTGGCCGTTATTTAACAATTAAATAGTTGACTTAATTTTTTTTTTATTATTATGACACAACAGTTGTCCTGTATTTCCAAGATAAGAGGAATCATCCTGTCCAAATTATGTATATTAATGTAGTTTTATTCATTCGTTGGGGCTTGGGGAGCCAGTTATTGGGTAAGATGCTTGTATTCTGAGACAATCTGAGGCAGAAAAGGTGCAGTCAACCCACAGCAACCGTTGGTTTACCGCACTGATGTCGGCTGTTTTTCATCTACCAATAAATGCGATTTCAGATGTTTCTGGCCATTAGAAAACAGCTAAAGATGTAGGCGACTCGACAAATGTTCTTTCTAAAGTCAGTGTTTGTGCCACGAACTGACTGCTCTACTCCCTGCAGTCTAAATTATGTTAAGTTTGATTTCCTAATATTAAAAAGCTGAGAATCCATTCCAGAGATAAATGAAAATATGGTCACTGTTAGCAGAACAATTGATTGCTCCATGTTAAAACAATATGCAAAATGTATATTTTCAAAAAGTAATAGATTACATATTGCAGTATTAGAAAGTTAGGAAGTTTAAGTTGCTGTAGGCATCTTTGTCTTTAAAACAAGAAAGCCTTTAAGTTGCTGATTAAACTGCTTTGCATGTCACTTTAATAAGGCTGCATTTCCCTGTGTACGCGTGGCCCATCTGGCTTCAATAAAAGCGTTTTTATTACCTTCTTGTTCTTTAAATTTAAAGAGGCTTTAAAAGTTCAGACTCACCCATAAACTCTGTTGTTCTTTTAAATGATAACGGCAAAGTTTCTCTCTCGTTCTTATACATTTTCTTTTGTTTTAGCCTTTTATTTGTCCCTTTTTTATTTTCTTGTTGCAACCTGGACTGAGATCATTTTCTTCCCCTCCTAACAGCTGTTCCAGCCCCCACTGATTTGAACTTCGGCGAAGTTGGACCCGACAGCATCGAGGTCACCTGGGTCGCTCCTCAAGTCCCGAACGCGTCTGACATCAACAGCTTCATCGTTAGGTATGAGAACAAACAAGTGTTATTTCACCATACCTCTCATTTTGTTTTTTTATGAGCTCACATCTGTACCGTTCATGATTTAGATACCATCCCCTCGACGACAACGTCAAGATTAGGGAAAGCAGCGTTGGAGGCGATACCAACCGTTTGGTGCTAAGGAGTAAGTTGTTGGGCGCAGCCGATGCAGGAACACGCACATACTGAGATGGCTGCATTTTCTGATGTTGCTCTTTTTTTTTTTCCTGTTCTCAGATCTGCTGCCTAACACGGAGTATCTGGTGAGCGTGGTGTGTGTTTACGAGCAGCGCGAGAGCTCGCCAGTAGTTGGTTTCAAGAGAACAGGTGATCTGAGATGACAGAGACGTTTGAGTCCTCTCTCGTGTTTAAGCGTAACGGATTTGGTCTCATACAATCGTTTGCGTCCATCCTCTGTCGTCTTCAGCTTTGGATTCGCCCGTTGGCCTGCGCTTCTCTGAAATCATGACCAACTCCTTCACCATCCACTGGCAAGCCCCCCAGAGCCGAATCACCGGTTACCGCCTCCGCTACCAGATGGTGAGCGGCGGCCGGGCCAAGGACGAGAGGCTGCCCCCTTCAAGGAACCACTTCACCATGACGGGCCTCGTTCCTGACACCGACTACCTGGTCAACATCTACGCTGTGAGCGGGCTGCAGGAGAGCCTCCCACTCAGCGGGACGCAGAAAACAAGTATGGAGGCCGGGTTTGATCCTTGGTGTATTTTATTAAGCCATCAAGTTTAAGCACAAAAAATTTAATGAATGGTGTTTTACTGTTTATCCAGTTTCTGATGCGCCAACGGACCTGGAAGTGCTTGACTCCACCCCCACCAGCATCACCGTTCGCTGGGTCGCGCCTCCGGTCACAGTGCGCTACTACAGGATTACTCACGGAGAGTCAGGTGACCATTAGTATTAGTTTTAGCTGAATTATTAGCAGGGATGGGGAGTTGGGTCTCAGGTCAGGACTCAAGTTACAAAGAGTTCAGACCCAAGTTTGACTGTAGTTATAAAGCACTGAGACTTTTGTCAAGAACAGCTTTTACTCGTTTAATCAGGGGTGAAAGAAAGCCGTGTTTAGACCACAACTCTGACATGTAATACACGTATTCGAGTGGAAAAACTGAGCGTTCGATGTAAGTAAGTTCATGAGTTGACAAAGCATTTTATGAACAGATTACATGTCATTCATCTGGTGAAAGAGCATTCGCACTGCAAAATCGGATCTAAAAATAAGTAAAAATGTTCTTAAAATTAGTGTTTTTGTCCTAGATTTGAGCAGGTAAATAAGATTATCTGCCAATGGAACGAGTATCTCTAACCCTAAAATAAGATAATTAGATATACTGCACTTGAAATAAGACGATGGAGATGAATTGTTCCTATTTTAAGTGCAAAAATCCTATTCTATTGGCAGATCACCTTATTTATCTGCTCAAATCAAGGAAAAATACAATCATTTCAAGAACATTTTACTTATTTTAAGTTCCGTTTTTGCAGTGTGTTCATATATTAGAGACTGGAAAGGTGACATGGTTGATAAAAATTATTTGCAAACATCTGAGAATGATTTTCTTTTTCTCAAGCTTCTCTCTTTTTTTTTTAAAGCTTCTTTGTTTATTTTGTGGAATTTGCACTTTTGTTTTCTGGAAACAAAAACGCATTTTGTTAAAAACTGTCTGACACTTTTACTGCTTTCCTCAGGCGGTCACACTAAGGAGTTTACTGTGTCTGGCTCCAAGTCCACCGCTACAATCAGCGACTTAATGCCCGGTACCGATTACACCATCACAGTCTACGCCGTGACAGGCAGAGGAGACAGTCCTGCCTCCAGCATCCCCATCTACGTCACACACAGGACCGGTACGTGCACACGCCCGACACAGCAACACGGCCAGCGATAAAGTCGTTTGTGTTCCCTGTTTCAGCCCTGTCTTTTCTCCTCCTAGCCGTGGACTCTCCCTCTGAAATGGAGGTGACGAACGTGAACGACAACAGCATCACAGTGGGATGGACTCCGGCTCAGGGTCCAATCAAAGGGTACAGGGTGACCGGCGTCCCTAGAAATGGGCAGGGACTGTCCTACACTGAGGTGGTGGCTCCAGGTAGAGTGTTTAAACTGTTTTTTTAAGTGCATACCAAAGGTATTTGCAACCCTTGAACTTTCTCATACTTTCTCAAATTGCAAACATAAACTTCAATGTATTTTAAACGTCATATACCATATATATGACGTTATACTGGGGCCGTTATGTCCCGCATGATGGCAGAAATTTCTGTTTTGGTCTAATGTTAGCAGACATGTTCTGTTTTTGGTCACCCTCTTTCATGTGTTTCCTGCATACACGCTGTAATTAGGTGACTTCTTAGTTTGATTGTTTAAATAGGATTTTATTTGGGGTTGTCAGGCTAAAGGGGTTGCAAATACATCCCAAACGTTCTGATTTTTTTTTTTTTACTTGACAAAATCTGACAAACTTCCAGGGGTGTACATACTTTTCAGATTTAGTTGCTACATTTGTTTTCTCTCTTCTCTCCTTCAGATCAGACTGAGTTCACTTTCTCGGGGCTGATGCCGACAGCAGAATACATCTTTACCGTGAACGCTCTTGGTCAAGATGGCCAAAGCTCTCCCCTGGTGGTGAATGCTGTGACAAGTAAGTCGGATTACTCTGGAGAGAAGCGGGAGCCGTTGTGTACCGCGCTTAAACAAGGAAAAAAAACAAAAACAAACGTCTTGTTTTTTTTTTTTTTTCAGATGTAGACCGTCCCAAGGACCTTACCTTCTCAGACATCGATTCCACTTCCTTGCGGATCTCCTGGGACAGTCCCGAGGGACTTGTCACATCTTACCGTGTCTTGTATGCGAGCTCGGAGGAAGGGGAGAGAGAGCTGTATCCGGCTCCAAGAGCAGATGCAGAGACGGCCGTTATTTATGGCCTCCAGCCTGGAACCGAATACACCGTTAAGGTCATCGCCATGCATGATGGCACAACCAGCACTCCTCTGATCGGCACACAAGCTACAGGTTTGGATACTTTTATAACTAATTGAGTTGGTGTTTTTTTTCCACGTGAAAGTCGTGAATCATGCTTGAATGATGATTTCTTTCCAACCCTTTTCTCTTAAATCCTTCTAGCCATTTCTTCTCCGACCAACCTCGAGTTCTCCAATGTCAGTCCAACGTCTTTTACCATGCGCTGGTCAGCGCCGGGTCAGGGAAATCTCATCACAGGCCTTTCGGGTCTCACCGGATACCGCGTGGTGGTAAACCCAAAGAAGAACAGTGGACCCACCAAAGAGATCAACCTGGCCCCAGACGCCACCCAGGCCATCATCTCTGGGCTCATGGTGAGTGGGACTGAAATCCACTGGAGCTCTCGTCAAATGTAGTCATTTAGGGTTTATCACAGACAGCTTTGTCCCCAAGTATTTAATTTTAGTGAACTAGCTGACAAAAAGGCACAATAAATATCATGTCAAGGTACTTTATGACATAAATGGTTTTGATCTATAGTGTTTATCAGATGCTACTGTTTGCATGCTTTTAGCAATCAGCCATTTGAACATTATTTCTTACATAACGACCGTTAAGATACTTGATTCTTATCTTTTTTTAGTCAACTTACATGTACAGTAACCAACAAAGTGGACAGCTGCACACTTGATTGTTATTCTGTGACAATAAAAAGGATGCATAAGCAAAACTGCCTCTTCATGCACCAGCTTGATCTCTAAAGTCGTTGATTTGCTTTATTTGTTCCCCCTTAGATTGCGACAACCTATGAAGTCTCTGTTTATGCCTTGAAGAACTCTCTCACCAGCAGACCAGTCCAAGGAGAGGTCACCACGCTGGAAAGTGAGTCTCTAATTTTGACATGAAACAACCGCACTGCAAAAACGGAACTTAAAATAAGTAAAATGTTCTTAAAATTAGTGTATTTGTCCTTGATTTGAGCAGGTAAATAAGATTATTTGCCAATGGAATAAGATTTTTGCACTTAAAATAGGAACAACTCATCTCCATCACCTTATTTCAAGTGCAGGATGTCTAATTATCTTATTTTGGGGGTCAAAATACTCATTCCATTGGCAAATAATCTTTTTTACCTGCTCAAATCAAGGACAAATACACTAACTTTAAGAACATTTTACTTATTTTTAGACCCGTTTTTGCAGTGCGATTCGCTGGTTTTGGTATAACATCTCATCTCTTGATGCTTTGTCCCTGTTAAACGTCCTCATGAAGACATCAGCCCGCCTCGACGTGTGCGCATATCCGAAGTTAAAGATTCCTCCATCACCCTCACATGGAGGACAAAGGTTGACACCATCTCTGGCTTCTTGATCGAGGCCACGCCCGTCACCCCCTCTCCAAGCCATACTCCCATTCAGAGGACAATCGGCCCCGATTCACGCAGTTACACTCTCGCAGGTAAACAAGTTTCCCAAGTCAAACGAATCAAACTTGAAATACAGTCACCGTAGTTTCTAGTATTGGTTTTAGACCCGTGCAGATGCATTGATCCGTCTGTGGCTAATTGCAGGTCTGGAACCTGGCACCACTTACAAGGTCAACCTGTATACGCTGAAGGGCAACGGACGAAGCATACCTTTTACACTTACTGCTACTACAGGTAACCCTCACACCTTTTCCAGCAGAAATGTGTTCTTCTTGTACCTAGGATACAGATATATTGAACTCTGGAAATCTTCAGAGGTGGAAGGAAATGGAACTGGAAGGAAAACTCTTCTATTGAACTTTTTATTGACCCTTTTTTTTCTATTGCACCATACGTCTATCGATCGATATATATTTTTATGGAATTATCCCCCGGCCCTAACCAGAATAGAACCTTATATCTTCTGTTTGTCCAAGAAAGTTAAAATTAGGGGAAAAAAGTTTATTTCTGAGTAATATTTTGCTTTTTGTTTGTGTTACAGCTCAACCAGTAGTTATTCCACCCACCAACATTCGCTTCACCTCACTGAATCCTACCAGCATCTCCTTCATGTGGGAGCCATCGCACAGTCCAAGGATCACCGGCTATTATGTCACTTATGAGGAGGCTGGGGGTTTGCCCCGGGAGCTCAGTCCTAGACCTCACGCAGGCCAGAGCTTCGCCACCATCAACGGTGAGTCGGCCACAGATGCATACCAGATTCTGTATTCATTTTGACAAATGTGGCAAATGTAAAAAAAAAACGATCAAGGAGTCTTTTACTGACGTGTTTTGATTTGATCTTAGATCTTAAACCAGGAACGGAGTACGTGATTAAGATTGTAGCGCTGCAGAACGCTTTGAGAAGTACGCCACTTGTGGGCAAAGCCAGAACCCGTAAGTGGAACACAGCTCAATGTTTGAATTTCTGTATTGTTTTATAGTTTTCTATGTTTTAGAAGCTTTTCTCTTGTGCATTTGGTATAAATATAAGTAAATAAAGCTTAAACAACTTGCTGTCCTTACCCCTGAACAACATGACAGCTATAATAAAACCTTTTTTTGAAGAAGTTTCATCTGGTCTTTGCTGCCCTCTGGTGGCTTTTAGGGTAATTGATACAAGAGTCCATTAGCATGAAGTTAGCCTTTAATCACACACAAAACAGATGTGTAGACACACAAAGAGCCTCTCTATCGAATCTTTATCTTTTTAACATTTTTTTAAATTACTAAAAATGCATCTAAACAAATAGTCTAAGATAAAATCTTATTTATCTAAAAGAAAACAGAATATCGCGAAAAATGTATTAAACATAGAGTGAACTATTTCAAGCCTTCATGTCTTGTAATTTTGAAAATATGTGGCTTGCACATAATGAAAACCCAAAACTAACATAGAAATTTAGAATATTGTGAGCAAATTTAAAACAGCAAACCTCATGCTGTCCCGCCCTAATGAGCTAGTTAACTAAAAACCCCAGCAAAGGTTTCCTGAACCTCTAAATGGCCTCTCAGTCTGGATCAGCAGGCGACACGATGATGGAGACGCCTGCTGACTGGACACATGTCCAGAAGACGGATACTGGAAACCTCCACAAGGATGCTAAGCCACAGAAGGCCGCTGCTAAAGAAAATGGTTGTTCACAAATTGCTGTAAGCATGCATATTAACAGAAAATTGGGTGGAAGGAAGAAGTGTGGTAGGGAGCAGTGCACCAGAAACATTCATTCAGGAATAAGAGGGGACTTCATCAGGACTGGACTGAGGCTTGAGTTAGCGCTTTAAGAGCCACTAGACACCAACAAATCCTAAAGATGGGCTACCAATGTTGCATTCTTGGTGCCTTGCATATTTGTATTCTCCTCTGTATACATGCTTCCTCTATTTTAACTGGAACAGTTTAAGCCATAATTTATTTTTCTTGTTGTTGGGATTAAGTTGGTTAATTTATTTCTTGTGTGCTTTAAAAAAAAATAAAAAATCAGAGCCAGCTCCAGACATTACGACTGTTCAGGTGTTGGTACCTGACGTGCCAGAGCTTCCTGTTCCTCATCGGCCCAGCATCGACATCCTAGATGTCCCGGAGACCTTCAATGACGAGATGTGAGGCATCAGACGTATCGGCTGAATATGAAAATGATTTGATCCAATGCCTTTTGTCTGTTTTGACTGACTTGTTTGTTCACTTTGCACCGTTCTCTGTTTTCCACTGTCAGTTTCGACTCTAACCACGTCCACCTGGCTGGCACAAGTGGTCAGAGCCAACCGGGCCAGCATGGTCAGCACATTTATACAGAATACCAGAACTTGGGCCCTAATGTTGGACTTCCCAGCCCCTATGGGGGACCCAGGGAGGGCCAGAGACCCACTCTCAAAGAGCCACTGATTTATATCCCTGTAGCTGGCCCTGATGGAAACAGAGTACCTCTAGTCAAGGTGTGTAATATTTGAATTACCTTCCCAACATGACCCCATAATATGCATTTATTTAACTATGACTGAGACTTTACCTATGAAATTGCAGTTTCAAAATATTTTTACATTGCTATATATATTTTATATATATTCATAAAGCTCTGACCTGCTGACTGTGTTTTTAGACCGTTTTATTGCTGCTTTAACAATTTAAAACTATACAGCATTCAAAATGGGTATTTCCTGTCTTCACGCTGTAATTCGCCGATGTTGTTTTTATGTCAGAAGTAGAGGCAGCGTCACGTTGTGAGTGTGTAAAAACTGTTAAATGTTATTATTTTACAACAAAGACCAAGTTCTATCAAAAATGTTGACATTTAAACTGCCTTTAGAATATTATATCGAAATTAGGACTGCAATGACTAGTCAATGTAATCGACAGCAGCGATTATGAAAAAACATTGATGTAAAATTTCATGCATTGAAGCATCTTTGTTGTTGCATTCTAAATAATAAGCTGTTAAGTCAAGTCTGTCTTAGTCTTGCCAAAAGTTTCTCTTCTTTTCTGTTTCTCCTTCCTGCTCTCGTCTCTCCTACTCGCTTTTGAGTCCTATAATACCATCTTCCTTTGCTATCCTCATCCCATTCTTTCTGCTACTTTTCCTTCCATCTTTGTTTAATTATATTTTTTGCTTCTGATTTGCTTGGAGTTAATGGAAGGTTGCCTTTTTTTTGCTTCCCTATCTGCTGTTTCATTTCCCTTAATCCCAATATGTGCTGGAACCCAAATAAATGCAACTGTTGATCCCATCATCTGTATTCTAAATAATGATTGTTGTATTTCTAATAAAATTTCAGGTCCACTCTCTAAATCTCTGGTTAAATTTGCCTTGTGGCCCCGTTTTGTACCTGCAGGTGAGCGACACCTCTCTGCCCGGTCTCGCCTTTGGCTTCCCCGACAACGAAACAGACTTGCCCCAAGAAGCAAAGACGATCACGACCATTTCATGGCAACCCGTCCCTGAAACCACAGAATACGAGGTTTCCTGTAACCCTGTCACAGATCTGGAGGAAGGAGGCCTTCAGGTATTCAAAGCTGATTATTTAATACGATAATACGTCACAATTCAAAGGAGTGACCGCAGCTAAGCTTCCTTCCTGTTCTTCTTGCAGATGCGTCTTCCAGGCTCCTCCAACAGTGCCACGCTGATTGGACTGACGTCTGGAGCGTCCTACAATGTTGTTGTAGCAGCTGTAACGGATGGAGGCAAACAGACGGTTCTGGATGACGTCGTCACTGTTGGCAACGCAGGTAGAGCACAACTTCTTTGTAGATGTTTTTTTCTTTTTTTTAACGAGACTGCCTTAAATGAACTTTTTGTCTTCCTGTCAAAGTTCCGGGCGACATTCCTGCTACCACGGACGGAAACATTTGTTACGACACGTTCACGCACACGTACCACGAGGTGGGCTCCGAGTGGGAGCGCATGTCCGAGACGGGCTTCAAGCTGTGGTGCCGGTGCCTGGGGCTCGGCAGCGGTCACTTTAGGTGTGATTCATCCAGTGAGTGGCTTACTAACCCATCTCTGCTGTGCTTTGCACCTCATAGCTCACCATAGAATTATAAAAACAAAGATTCTATGTCATTTACCAAAACAAATAAAAAGGAATTTATAAAAAATATCAATCCTCAGCAAACTGGGAACAAATGCTGGCAGTAAACCTGGAATAATATAAATTCCTTAGCTATGAATTAAAAGCCATAGAAGCAAAGAGGCTAATATTCTATGTGCTGCATAAATGCAAGCATGGGCACCTGGATTTCTGTTTTGAATAAATATTTTATGTTTGAGTGAGTCCAAAGGCTGCCCATGCCGATCCCGCTGCTCCGACTAAACATCAAATCTCAGCTACTTGTATTGTCCATAACACTAAAGCTAACATGACAATACCAGGAACTGGAATCATCTGCCAGATTCTGTGTCAGTATCACTTTGTTATATCTGATACTTTTATCACAGGAATAAAAACGGTAAATTTTTCATTGTCTTCTGAACATAATCAGACATGGTGAATTTCTTCTAAGCACCACTTTACCATTAGTTTTTAAAATAACTAAATGTGATGTTTAAAGATACGCTGTTTTAGTTCAACATCTTCTCACACTTGATGTAAAACATGTGAATTTCATCTACCTCTGCGCCACGCCCCTCCGCAGAGTGGTGCCACGATAACGGCAGTAATTACCGCATTGGAGAGAAGTGGGACCGGCGTGCTGAGAACGGCCACATGATGAGCTGCACCTGTCTGGGCAACGGCAAAGGAGAATTCAAATGCGACCCACGTAAGTGCACCGAATATTGGCATTAACTCTGTCTGTGCGGCGTATTGGTCAAGAACTTCCAATTCTTATGTATTCCTTCTGCATAAAATGACTTCCTTGTTGATCTTTATTATCCTGCTTTTCCAGATGAGTCAACTTGTTTCGACGATGGAAAGATGTACCAGGTTGGGAACCAGTGGCAGAAGGAATACATGAGTGCCATCTGTACCTGTACCTGCTATGGAGGACAACAGGTGAGCTACAGCTCTAAAGCCTGAGCCCCGGTGCTTTATCAAAGACACCAGAGCAAAACATTTGAGCCTTGTTGTTATTCAGCAGGTTTATTCAAGCTTAATATTCCAATCTTTATTTATAGAACACTTTAAACACCAAAGTGTTGTAAAAAAAAAAATACAAATATAAACAGCATTAATTCAGTCATATTCATAGAAATACAATAGAAAATAGATATAGAAAAAAACTGGCATAAAATCAACATACACCAACATGCTGTCGAGTATTAAAAGCCAAGATGAAAAGATTGTCTTTAAAAGAGATTTAAAATTGGTCAAATAGGAAGCCTGCTTGATATACAGAGGCAAATCATTTCAGCTACAGAGAAAGCACGGTAATATTACATTATTATTAGTGATGTTACCCCTCCCACGGTGATCACCTAAACCCTTAAAAACTTACATAAACATTGTTAAGCATTGTCTAAAAAAACTCCTAATGGAAACTGTATGGACTTCTTGGTTTGTGTATTTTGGCCATTATTTGGTTGGGATGCAAAAAACAAAAATAAATAAACATAAATAAATAAAAGATCAGCGATCAGACCAGTCAACCTGAAAATTCAGATTCCAGTTGTCAGAAATTTCTCGGTTCACTTCTATTTACAGACGTAGCTTCCAAACTGGCTAAAAATAACAAGTTAATATCAATGTTTGAGTCTCGGGCAGGAGGTGCATTGCCTTCAAAATGTTTGTCTGAAACCTTCTAGTACTTGTTAAAATGTAGTTATAAAATATTAAGGTTAATTTAATATTTCTTATCATAACATTGCATATCTTTAATGTTCAGAAAGCCTTTACTTTTGTGTTAATTGTGTGTCGTTTACCTCCTTGTAAAGGGCTGGCGATGTGAGAACTGCAGAAGGCCAGGGGGACAGACCAATGTGGAGGCTGAGGTTCTCCAGCCTGGTGGAGTAGATGCCTTCCAGCGCTACAGAGAAAATGCTCTACGTAAACTGGTCAGTGTTGGACAGAGTTTGCATTTAGAAATTCTATTTATTTGATCTTAATATTGTGTGGATTGATGTTTTATTTAAATGCAGTTTATTTGTATTTCATACCTGTTGAATGCAAATGGAGGAGGAAATGTTTTGATCTTATTGATTCTAAAAATGTATTTGTGATTTAATACCAAACTCATCGTCTTGTTTTGGTTTTCTTTCAGAACATCCAATGTCCGATTGAATGCTTAAATCCAGAGCTGCTTGCAGACGCTCAAAGCCCCTTAGAGTAGAGAAGGAGTGTGAAGGACGGAGGAATCGCGTCGTGAAACCCAGTAAAATGTCATCACTTCAAGAAGGAAGCTTCCTCCTGATGCATCAAGAGACGACATTTCCATCAGATTTGTGCCTTAAAGATTTTCACTACGGCTACAGTTAGGGCTTTAATGAACTCTGTCCCTTATCAAAGATCTGGAGGGGTTTGATCCTCTCGTTTTCTGCAAACAGAATTTCTTCAGTGGAGAATTTTTCCTTTTTTTTTTTTTATTTTTTTTTTTACACAAATCTCTCATAGCACAAATACTCCTGCAGCGTCACCTTAAACATGCATTCACAAAACATAACGTTCTACACACAGATACACAAAGGGATTTGGGGTAATTCTAAAACATCTTAATGTTTTGCCTTTCTAAACAAAACAAAAATCAGCTGAAGTACAGTATAAGAATAAAAAAAGGTTGTAAAATGTGTTTAAGCAATACACACTGGTGTCACTGAAACCAGATTGTATTCAGAAAACATTTAGGCCATGATAACTTGCATTTTTCAAGTGCTTAGATATTTCCACATCAGAAGAGTCTTTTTATTCAAAGAAACTGCAAAGCCATATAGTATTTTATTGTTTCTTAAACCTATTTCAGGGTATCCTGTTTCTCTGTGGTCATTGTGCTGCTTTCCTGTTGAGCAGTTTAGGGATTAGTTTACTTACTCTGCTTTTGATACGAAGAGATAAATCAGCACGACAACAAAAAATCAGCACTGTTTCTTCTGATGTGGTATTATACTTACCAGCTGTTCTTACTGTGTACATTTTTTAAATTCAGCAAATGTGGGCATTTTCTGTCGACTACAGAACATATTTTCTTAATATAAGAAAACAGAAAACATTTTTAAATCATTTTAAAACTCGAAGCCCACTGACCGAAAGTTAAACTGTTGATAAATTTCCAATATTTTCAAATGAAATCTGGTTATGTTTGTATTTTTAAAGTCTTTACTTCTATTTATCCCTTTTAAACTTAGTCATCTGGCTCAGTGCTATTTTTGGGGTGTAAACTTTTATTTTTATCAACAGTTTTTGTTTCTTCCTTTGTTTTGTTAAGATGTTGTCACCAGACTCTGAACTACTGTGGAGCGAATCTTTTTTTTAAATAAATTCAAAAGGAAATAATGTGGTCATCATTTTCTCTGTAGAAAATTTTATACAGGCTGCAAAGTAAAGGACATGCTGTATTTGGTGTGATTATGTCATGTTAATATATTTTTAATCAATCAGTCTTTTAAACTGTGTCATAATCTATCACATCGTCTGTTAAGACAAATATCAGATGGTGCCGTTCTTTAGCCATCACATTTTATGAGGTCGTTATATTCCAAAACAAGCTGAAAAGCGGCCGTCTCCCAGAACTCCAGCTGGAAATGGAGCTGAGAGAGGAGGGATCCCCCTCACCCACCCTCCTCGGCTCGCCCCATCCACCCCATCAACACCGACAACCCGCAGTGCTTATCGAAGGACGCGTCTCCTCAAGGCCAGGACAGTTCAGAACTTTGGTCACCTCGGAGGATGTTTCTTAACTTTAATGAGAAATTGGACCGCCATGTATTACTAGGTGCTTCTCTCCTGAGTGCCCAAATAGCATGCTATACTCCAAAAGAACCACCTGGGTGGGATTTCCCAGGACCAGTCTGCTTATCTGAAGTCTGAAACACGGGACCAGACATTGACGTTACACCTATGTTCCTCCAGAATGCTTCTGGCCCCTCCGCAGTACGATACAGGAGAATAAATTAAATCCAATGGCCTATATTCAAATGTTAGAGTAATCCCCTGTCTGAAGATCAGATTGATATGTTATATTTTGTTAATACACAATACAGGTTAACCAGTAGTTCAAAGGAGGCAAGCATAACACCAATTATAACGCCAATTGCCAAACCAGGAATGGTTCAATAAATCCTTCAACTATATACCCATTGCACTTACATCATGTACAGATTATGGATCGAATGCTAACACAAGGACTACATATTACGGTATGTTGAAACCGGAGGACTACTGTCAGCATGTCAAAGTGGATTCAGAAAGGAAGAGGTACAAATGGTAAATGGTTTGTACTTGTATAGCGCACATTAACACTGTGACAATGGACCAGTCATATGTTTAGGATCAGATATTAGGTAAGCTCAAGTAAATAGGGAAGTTATTGTGGTGTTTTTTTCATATTGCGATAGTGTACAATATTGTATGAAAGGACAGGTTACTTAAACAGAATGGGAATCACTGACAGGCATAAGGCAGAAAGCAATCCAGCAGTAAGAACTCTGCAGCCGTGTGGGGAAAGTGGAAAGGCTAAAATAGACTGCTTTGCTTTGCTTGGCCAGCAGCTAAATGTGCTAGGGAAATGGGAACGCATGAGCAGAGATATAGTTCTGCAACAACAGGAACTGGGTAGATTTGCTAAACAATAGAGTAAAGAGAGCATAGAAATGCTTTCTTGTTATTTTTAGATGACTTTAATGATTCAGGTAAAACAGGTTTGTTTGTTATTCCTGAGCTGAAGCAAAGAGCGTCTGATCATTTACAGTATTTACAGTAAATTCTTATATTTACAGTATTACAGATGGTATTACAGTGGGTACAGCAAGATAGAGTAGGGAGAGTAGTATTATGTGTAGATTTGGTGTAATCCTTAATAGGCCAGGACGATATAAAAAAAAGATATTACAAGTTTATTTTCGTATCCCTTTGGCTTCATTCTCCTGACTTTATACTCGTAAAGAATAAAAAATAATTAAAAGAATGTAACCTGGCCCTATTACTCCAGTTCTGCAAACTGTGACTATTCTGGAAATGTCCCCCTTAATTCTCATAATATGACATTTTTCTCATAATATTACCACTTTTGTCTTTTTTTTTAACTTTATTGTCCTAGGACTTTTTTTTCTCATATTAGTAACTTTCTCTTTAATACTCCCCCAAAAAGTCTGTTGCTAATCTGTGTCTATACCAGATCTTAAAAGGTTCACACGGTTTTATGAAATAATGAAGACCACAATGTTTAGATTTAAGATTTAAATTCATAACACATATACACATATATATTTCTCTCTCTCGTTCTCTCTCAAATAAATATATCTATCTATATATATATATATATATATATATATATATATATATATATATATATATATATATATATATATATATATATATACTTATATTTATGTATACATGTATACATATGTGTATACATACATCTATAAACTGGACATAGACTTATATATAAACACACCTATTTATTTGAAATACTTCAAAATCTATATATGCACATTGATCAAAAGCCTATCTGGCTGCCAATCTCTATCAATTAATCTGTATATATTTTTTTACAAGTATACGTAAGCTCCATATATATCTATCTATCTATCTGAATAATTAAAACATATACACAGGGAACATAGACGTTCACTACTTTCTGCCACATACAATATGGCGGTGACGTCGACGTTGCAAACCTGCGCCAACGAGGCGTCTAAGTATAAAATGTCTGTGGCGCAAATGAGCTGATGGGACAGATTCAATGTCTTGCTTAACCAGTATTATAAGTGGAAAATCTGAAAGCCATCAAGATCTTTTAGATGAAGTTAGTTATTTGATATATGTTATAAAGCAACAAAAGTATTCAATTCACATGGTTCCAGCACATAAAGGAATTGTAGGTAATGAAAAAGAAGCAGGTAAAGCAAGAGAAACTGAATATGATGTCCCACTAAGTAGAGCAGAAATAAAAGTAGCCTAATTATTAAAGATAAAATAAATAATATATGGCAGGAGAGATGGAACTTAGAAGAAAGGGGAATGCATTTGCATAGAATACAGGAGGAGGTAATCATAAGAAATAATAGTATAATGAAAAGGAGAGAGGAAATATGGATTATGAAGGTTGAGTATTGGGCATACTAGTTTAAATAGTGGTTTAAAAATAATAGGGAAACATCCATCAGATGATTGTTCTTATTGTGGGGAAACAGAAGGAGTAGAACATGTGTTGATTTATTGTAGAAAATATATACAAGAGAGGAAAGAACAAGAAAGGGTAATGGGGAGTTCGGTAAATATGGCTGATTTATCAGGAAAGCATCAATCAGATGATATAATTCAAGCACTTATTAAATATCTAAAAGATACTAAATTAGCTGGGAGGATTTAGTATGTGCGTGTGTGTGAGTGTATAAGCATGTATATAATTTAGTTATTTTAAGATTTGAAGATATATATATAGGAAAAATTTCTTAATTACATCTCCGTCCATTTGATGGCGGTAATACACAAAGTGTGTAAACTGAAAACACTATAAAAGAAGAAGAAGGGCTGCTGGGTCAGCTCATCATTGTTTATGGATCATGCTAACGGTACAGATTGGGTAGTGACACGGTTATCTCCTACAGAGCTCTCCTAAATGGCGAACATTGACAGTTTAATCCTGAAGCTGTATGATGTGAACGCGGTGAAGTTCGGCGACTACGAGCTGAAGAGCGGCTTGAAGTCGCCGATCTACATCGACCTCAGAGTTTTTGTTTCTCATCCTGTTCTTATGAACGAGGTAAGTTCCGCCATAAACAAAATATAAACTTAAGCAATCTTTTTATTGCGGTCTACTTTCTCTCGCTGCACGGCGCATGCTCGGGTTAAAATACCAATATATGGCATAAAACGGCACAATCCTCCCTAGCTACGGTCTCCAAGGGCAAATGCTTATACAATGAATGCAATGAATCTTCTTGGTGAACACAAAGATATCTACTTATAAATAAATCGAATATGTTCCGGAGTCGTGTTGGGGGCGTGTGAAGCTGCTTATCAGTTGCGTATCGCCCCATTTTGATTTAACAGAGACAGCTGTCCACGCAGATATATGATGAAACTACCAGCTGTCCTGTCCACGATAAGCTGGAGATTGTTTCGGTTTGCTTAAATCAGGAACAGGGCTTGACGATATACAAAAAAAGCATATCGATAAATTAGAAATCATATTGGATTGATATTGATAATTACCAACAAATTCAAAACATATTTTAAGTGCAGCCCTGGCTATTTTATGCTGTTGCTTAGCGATCTATTTGTTTTTTTTAGATAAAGACAAACAAATACTGAATTCAAACTCAACCTTTTATTCAACTATCTTTTTACCAAAACTGCAAGTTTTTAAAAACGAAAAAATAACATGCGCTCTCTGAATTCTGGGAAGGGGCGGGGCTTGGTTCCTGGGTCTGCGTTCTGATTGGTTGGGAGGATTTAATGACTGTAATATTAACTTACATGATAGGCTGGAATGCAAAAAGAGAGGAAACCGTATCTATTGAACTTCTTATTGACACATTTTTCTATCATTGATATACAGTACGTCTATCGATCGATTTATATATTGTTATTGAATTATCGTCCAGCCCTAATCAGGAGTACAGTTGAAACAGTTGCTGGATTTGTTCATTTAAGTTTTATAAATTCACTATATAAGTTTAGTCAATTTACCATTTAACCTAGTCACGGTTGCCAACTGTCTCATATTAGCATTTTCTGACACGTGTCGGTCGCGTTCTTCGTCGTCTTCTTTCATGTCTGCCAGACTAGACGCCAAAGGGCACACTGCTGCCCCCTCCGGTCGTATTGGAAACTACAGCTCCATTATACATGCTGGCTCCGTCATCATAAGGGCAGGGAAAAGTCGGAGAATAGTTTCACACGACTGCGTTCGGTTCAGTTCAGCCGACACGTCACATGCTACCTCTCTTATTTTGCTACACACAACGACACTGCACATGTTCCATAATTTACAGTGGCACACACAGATGACGTCAGTGAAGAGCACACATCATAAAAATGCATGTTGACAATTTTCCAGCTAGATGACATGAGCTGACGGTGGCTGCTACTAGCTTGGCAGACAACCCAATGACTGTGTTCTGTCGGTCTCAGCTCCCCCTTGGAGCTGGTCGGATAAATAAATACTGAAGCAACAACCCAAACCCCCCAGTTACCCTCATTGCTGAGAACCCTGGCGTCTGCAGGTCACCCTGGGCCAACGTTCTTCAATCACAGTCCTCCAGATCTGGGGTCCGTTCTTCGTACGTTGCTTAAAACATCCAAGATCAAATGAGACATCCAAGATGATTTCATCCGGCTAATCCTGATCCGGCTAATTGGGTTCTTCCAACACACCTGTTGTTTACGATTAGTATGGCTGGATTGAGTTATCTGAGACAACTGCGCGTTCATGCGTTTGTTTAAAAGGGGAAATGTATCGATAGTAGAAACAATGATCAGCAGCGCCGCTATTGGTTGTTCAGCATGGCCAAAGAACGCCCACAGTTTTTTTCCCAGCAGAACAAGAGCTTTTAATGGAAGGTTATGCCGAATTTGAGTCATTAATTAAAACACCTAAAAATCTGTTAAAGCCAGGAGAGAGGGCTGGCAAAAAGCAGCAGACAAATTAATGTGTAAATACTGTCCATGGTAGATGTTTCTATCACTTTCTACAGTATGTATTTTTGCATTTTAATAATCTCATATTTACTTTGTTCTTTTATATCAGAGCCTCCACGGGACCCACTAGAACATGGGGACAAGTAAAAGTGAAATACAAGAATATTCTACAAAATGGTAGCCTTTAATTATTATACTTTATTTTAAAAAGGCACTTGTTATGTCAAGAGATCCAAATTTCAGTGTCATTCCTTAGATACGGGAAGTAAAGGACACGTGCAAACTGGGAATTTTAACAAAACAAAAAATCTTTATCCATAAAAAATGAAAATTTTCCTTTTCCAAGTCATCCACAGTTTACACGGTAAAACTGTATTGCTCCGTGTCTAGATAATCCAACCATAGTTTTTTCTAATACAATATACGGCTCGACAGGAAGCAAGCCTTTCAAAGTAAACTAAACTTCACAATAAAATGGCCCGAACAAATCTTCTTACTGAATAGGATAAAAATAAAAAGCAAACCACCATACAAATAACTCAAAATTTTAGATTTATGGCTCCAACACCACTTTTACCTCTTTAAAAGCCACTGTTAAATGATGTGTTTGTCTGTTTATAACAGCCACCAAGAAAAATCTCTACACTGTCGCGCTGCGCTAAAGGATCCTGTCTATTGCGCAATACGCGATTAATTCGAAAAACTCTGCAAATTATTCTTGCACCTTCCGCAACAGGTTGCAGTCGTAAAAATGGACATGGCTACGGCAGACTTCCCATCTCCTCCGCTTATACAGCCGTGATCTAATCTTGTTTACATTAAATAAGCCTGCTCTGGAGCAGGCTCAAGCTGGCGCACTTGTTGCTATGACAACAAGTGCAGGAAGTCTTTCGAAGAACCAAACGATCCAAGATCATGCCAAATCGTCAACAATGAAATCCTGCTAACTGAGTTAGCGACGTACGAAGAACGGACCCCTGGTGTCCTGCAACTGTTACACACATCTGCTCCAACACCTCTGAGTCAAATAATCAGGTCATCAGCAGGACTCTGGAGAACTTCACTTCATGCTGAGGAACTAATTCAGCCACTTGATTCAGGTGTGCTGGACCAGAGAACACATCTAAAGGTTCCAGGACACTGGACCTCGAGGACTGACATTGAAGTTCCCTGCCATAGGCTGTCAGCAGGGTTAGCTTTGAGCTAATGACTGATTTTTACGCCGCACAGCATTGCAAAACACACAAGACAAATGATTAAGTACTTAAATCTAAGTTTTCTGCAGGTTTCCAACAAACAGTAGGGACAGAACTTTCCCTCAGTAGAAGTTGTTGTTGTTGTTGTTGTTGTTGTTGTTGTTGTTGTTGTTGTTGTTGTTGTTGTTGTTGTTGTTGTTGTTGTTGTTGTTGTTGTTGTTGTTGTTGTTGTTGTTGTTGTTGTTGTTGTTGTTGTTGTTGTTGTTGTTGTTGTTGTTATTGTTATTATTATTATTATTATTATTATTATTATTATTATTATTATTATTATTATTATTATTATTACAATATTTGAGTTGGGAGCAAAATAAAAACTTGTTCAGTGTGCGATTGCTGACTTGATGTTTTTATGTAACATCCTGACCCGTCTGAAAGTTTTAAAGCAAGGTTCAGATAAAAAAGGGGTCTTATTAAAATTAGAAGAAAACCACGCTAAATATTTTTTTCTGTTAGTCAAAGGTTCCGGTTTGTCCGGTTCTCGCGGTCTCTTGTGTAAATGTCCTGAAGGCAAAGGGGAGGATGATCTTGTGGATCTAATTGTACCGTGAAGGGATCCTTTTTCATGAAATCTATATTTAAATCTTCGTGAGTAGTGCTGTAGGAAACTTGGATCCCAGTTACACTGAGATACCAGTCCTCTCCTGCCTCCCTCTCCAGAATAGACTAACGTTGAAAGTATTAAATTACCTTCTTCTTCCTACATCTATGGTTATAGTTCTTGCACCATGCAAACAACTGCAGCAGTTATGCAGGAAGTAAACCCACAGCTAGAGTTTTTTTTTCCAACAGTTGTTGGCATGATATCAGACATTTGTGTGCAGATCAGTGGACTGAGGATGCAGCTTTAGTGATATTTACCAAGTACCCTTTTTCTGCTTATATCCACAGGTTTCCAGTCTCATGTTCCGGCGAGTGCAGGATGAGAAACTTAAGTTTGACTTGGTGTGTGGGGTTCCCTACACAGCCCTGCCTCTGGCCACCATCATCTGCTCAAGAAATGAACTGCCCATGGTCATGAAGAGAAAAGAGGCCAAAGACTACGGTGAGCCCACCTGAATTTATCAAGCTCACGAATCACAAAGTGGGTCAGGCTTGTTTCTAGTCAACAAAATGTTCCTTCCATTAGTTTTGCCTGCATAAAAAGGCACAGTTGTAGGTCGGTTTGTCTCCTGCAGCTTCTAATGACCTTCATGTAATCTTTCTGTAGGAACTAAGAAGATGGTGGAGGGGTCGTTCTGTAAGGGCGATAAGTGTTTGATCATCGAGGACACGGTGACCAGTGGTAGCAGCATCCTAGAGACGGCAGAAGTGCTGCGAAAAGAAGGGCTGGAGGTGAGCGATCAATAAAGTTTTGAGTAATTAGGATGATGAGACGCTGCAATAAAAATCCACTGGTTTTTTTGCCCAATGGTGTATTTTGGATTGTTTTCTGTTCTACGCCTTTAAGGTGACGGACGCCATTGTTCTGATGGACAGAATGCAAGGAGGGATGGAGATGCTCAAGTCTCAGGGAATCCGGCTCCTACCAATCATCTCCATGTTTAAACTGCTTGATGTGCTGCGTGCAGCTGGACACATCGATGATGCAACCGACCAGAGAGTGCGCGAGTACATCCAGGACAATGGCACTTACAAGTACTGAAAATGTTTTGGGTTTTTTTGGCTTCTTTTCTGCAGGGTGACCTAAAATTTCTTAATTTATTTATATTAATTTTAGGCTTTGAAAGTCACAAACACAGATCCGTTTTAAATACTGGCATTAGGTTGTTCATAGTTTGTATTTCTGGTGTTGTTTTTGGGTTTTACCAAACAGGTTCCAGTGCAGTAGGACCCACCCGCGTCATTCACCCAGCATGCATTGCCTAGGTGAAAAAATCTAACAGGAAATAACATTTTTGAAGTAAATCTAAATGTCCCAATGACCCTAGGATCTATGCTGTCAGGGGCTTTAAGCCCCTAGTAGGGTCACCCAAGGCAGACAGGTCCTAGGTAAGGGACCAGACAGAGAGCAGCCCAAAACCCCCTTATGATAAATACAATAAATGGATGTTGTATTCCCTCGCCTGGACGCGTGTCACCGGGGCCCCACTCTGGAGCCAGGCCTGGAGGCGGGGCACGCTGGTGAGCGCCTGGTGGCCGGGCTTTTACCCATGGAGCCCGGCTGGGCACAGCCCGAAGAGGAAACATGGGTCCCCCTTCCAATTGGCTCATCACCTGTCGGAGGGGCCAAAATGGTCGGGTGCATTGTGCAATGGGTAGCAGTCAAGGACGGGGACCTTGACGTTCTGATCCTCGGCTGAATAAGCTGGTTCTTGGGACGTGGAATGTCACCTCTCTGGTGGGGAAGGAGCCTAAGCTAGTGCGCGATGTTGAGAGGTTCCGACTAGAGATAGTCGGACTTACCTTGGCGCACCGCTCTGGCTCTGGAGCCAGTCTCCTTGAGAGGGGCTGGACATTCTTCCACTCTGGAGTTGCCCCTGGTGAGAGGCATCGACCAAGAGTGGGCATACTTGTCCCTCATCTTGGTGCTTGTACGTTGGGGTTTACCCCAGTGAACGAGAGTGTGGCGTCCCTCTGCATATGTGTGGGGGGATAGGTTCTGACTGTTGTTTGTGCTTATGCATCAAACAGCAGTTCAGATTACCCACCCTTTTTGGAGTCCTTAGAGGGGGTACTGGAGAGTGCTCCTCCTGGGAACTGCCTTGTTCTTCTGGGGGACTTAAACACTCACATGGGCAATGACAGTGTGACCTGGAGGGGCGTAGTTGGGAGGAACGGCCCACCTGATCTGAACTCGAGGGGTGTTCTGTTGTTGGACTTCTGTGCTCTTCATGGATTGTCCATAACGAACACAATGTTCAAGCATAAGGGTGTTCATATGTGCTTTTGGCACCAGGACACCCTAGGTCGCAGTTCAATGATCAACATTGTTGTTGTTTCATCTGACCTGCGGCCACATGTCTTGGATACTCGGGTGAAGAGAGGGGTGGAGTTCTTCACCGACCACCACCTGGTGGTGAGTTGGCTCCGATGGTGGGGGAGGAAGCCGGTCAGACCTGGCAGGCCCAAAGGTATTGTGAGGGTTTGCTGGGAACGTCTGACAGAGTCCCCCGTGAGACGGAGCTTTAACTCCCACCTCCTGAACAGCTTTGAACACGTCCTGAGGGAGGCGGGGGATATTGAGTCTGAATGGACCATGTTCCGTGCCTCTATTGTTGAGGCGGCTAGTCGGAGCTGTGGCCGCAAGGTTGTCTCGATGACAACCCGCGAACAGGCTGGTGGACACCAGTGGTGAGGGAAGCTGCCAAGCTGAAGAAGTCCTATCGGGCTTCATTGGCCTGTGGGACTAAGGAAGCAGCTGATGTGTACCGGCAGTCAAAGCGGTAGGCGGTCGGCTGGTCGCTGAGGCAAAAACTCGGGCGTGGGAAGAGTTCGGAGAGGCCATGGAGAAAGACTTCCGTACGGCTTTGAACCGTTTCTGGTCCACTATCCGGCGTCTCAGGAGGGGGAAGTAGTGCAGTACCAACACTGTTTATGATGGGGCTGGTGTGCTGCTGACCTCAACTCGGGACGTCGTGAGTCGGTGGGCGGAATACTTCGAAGACCTCCTTAATCCCACCAACACGTCTTCCATTGCGGAAGCAGAGCCTGATGACTCTAGGTCGGGTTCTCCCATCTCTGGTGCTGAGGTCACCAAGGTTGTTAAAAAGCTCCTCGGTGGCAAGGCCCCGGAGGTGGATGAGATTCGCCCTGAGTACCTTAAGGCTCTAGATGTTGTGGGGCTGTGTTGGTTAACACGACTCTGCAACATTGTGTGGACATCGGGGGCAGTTCCCCTGAATTGGCAGGCTGGGATGGTGGTCCCCCTATTTAAAAAGGGGGACCGGAGGGTGTGTTCCAACTACAGACGAATCGCACTCTTAAGCCTTCCTGGTAAGGTCTATTCCGGGGTTCTGGAAAGGAGGTTCCGTCGGATAGTCGAATCTCGGATTCAGGAAGAGCAGTGTGGTTTTTGTCCTGGCCGTGGAACACTGGATCAGCTCTATACCCTCAGCAGGATTCTAGAGGGGGCATGGGAGTTTGCCCAACCAGTCTACATGTGTTTTGTGGATCTGAAGAAGGCATTCGACCGTGTCCCCCGAGGGATCCTGTGGGGGGTACTCTGGGAGTATGGATTAGCAGGTCCTTTAATAAGGGCTGTCAGGTCTCTGTATGACCGGTGTCAGAGTCTGGTCCGCATTGCTGGCAGTAAGTCGGACTCGTTTCCAGTAAGAGTTAGACTCTGCCAAGGTTGCCCTTTGTCACGATTCTGTTCATAACTTTTATGGACGAGAATTTTCTAGGCGCCGCCAAGGTGTTGAGGGGATCCTTTTGGTGACCTTAGGATTGCGTCTCTGCTATAGAACAGTGTCCTGTTCTGTCACATAAAATCCCAATAAACTGTAGCTTGTGGTTGTTAAATGACAAAGTGTAAATATATAAATCCTCCTTATAGGTCTATTTTAGCCTCATCTTTGCTGTCTCTCTTTCAGGCGTAAGATGAACATCCATGGCGCTCCAGCTGCCAAGAAGCAGCGAGTGGAACAGGAGCCAAAATTGACATATGCAAATAGAGCTGCACTTCCTGGTATGTTAAAAAAAGAAAAAAATCGTTGACATGAAATGTTTTTCTCATTTGGTATGCTAAAATGAGTTTGTCTGCAGGCACCCACCCCCTGGCACGCAGGCTGCTAGAGATCATGGAGAAGAAGGAGACCAACCTCTGCTTCTCCGCTGACGTGACGCTCAGCAAGGAGCTTCTCCGGCTGGCTGAGTCTCTGGGTCCAGAGATCTGCATTTTGAAGATTCATTGTGAAATCCTGGAGGTACACCAGAACCTCTTTTGTTACTTTGGGAACTTTGTTGAAACACTTAAATTCATGTGATTTTTTTTTTTTTTTTTTTTTTGTGCTTCATCAGGATTTCACACAAGAGTTCAGTCAGAAACTCAAACATGTGGCAAAGAAACACAACTTTCTTATATTTGAAGATCGCAAATTTTCTGATATTGGAAATGCAGTCAAGCATCAGTATGAGGGTGATTGATTTTTTTCACTGTTCTTTTTAATCGCGAAAAGGTTTTCCAGTGTATAAAATATCTTCATAGTTGAGCTGAATTTGTGTTTTGCTCACCAGGCGGGTTGTTCCGGATCTCGTCTTGGTCTAACATCGTCAGTGCCCATGCTGTGCCAGGGCCCGGGGTCCTGGAGGGCCTGAGTGCCGTGGCGAAGCCTCTGGGGCACGGCGGTTTGCTCATTGCACAGATGAGCTCCCAAGGGTCTCTGGCTACTGGTGAATACACAAAGCTGTGGTAAGCACATTTCCACTGCCTTCTTCATCTCACCATACATGTCTGAGGGTCTCCTGCAGCTCAGCACTTCTCTGTGCAGGTGAAGATGGCAGAGGACCACCAAGACTTTGTGTTTGGGTTCATCTGTAGCTCTAAGATAACTGAAAAACCTGAATTTATCCACCTGACCCCTAATGTGCAGATACAGACTGGAGGTAAACTTCATTACTTGTTTTGTTGTTGTTTTTTTTTTTTGCTGTGGCAGAGCTGCCAGGATCCACATTTTTTTGTTCAGTATGCACCATGCTTTCGGTATGCTGGTATGAAGATTGATTGGGGATGCAAACAAATAATCGACTTTTGATCAATCGTCAATTAACAGTAAATTAGGTTAAAATTTGTTCCATCCAGTTCACTGAAAACGTCTGCTTGGACCTTCTTTCAGTGTTGTAGTATGACCTCCTTCCAGAAGAGGGCGCTGCCTTTCATTCTAAAGTGGAGCCACGCCCCAGTAGTAAGAGAAAAAGTACCATATTTTTCAGACTATAAGGCACGCTTAAAATCCTTAAATCTCAAAATTGATGATGCGCCTTATAATCAGGTGTGCCTTATATTAAAGTTGTGCTTACCGACTGATTTTATGTGTTAAAATGTGCTCAAATCTGTCAAAATGTGTAAATACGACTTTGGTTAGCAATGAAGCTGCTCCGCTCAATGGATATTCGGAGCATTACGGTACACTGTGTCACTTCCTGATTGGATCCCTGAGCTGTCTACAAGACTGCCTGACTGTAATGTTTAAACTACAAGTGCATTCACATAAAGGCCCCCCACATACCATCTTTTTCGGACTTTTAGTCACACTTTTTTCATAGTTTGGCTGATCTTGCGACTTATTTTCAGGTGCGACTTATACACCAAATTTAAATAGTAATTCATATTAACCAGTGTGAGTCAAGGAGTAAACATTATCATCTATAGCTACAAGAGGGCTCGCTAGGCTTGTGAAAACTATGTCTATAAGTTAATTGAAACATTAACTTATAGACAGAGACTGAACACGTTTGTTTGTTATTTTGCTGTTTCAATATGCATTCACGCAGCAGAGCTTTGCGTGGACCCAGACCGCGACATAAACCTGTTATTGGGCAGTCTGTGAAGCTAATAACAGCTAGCGCTAGCTTACAGGTCTGTTGTCTGGGCGGTTTACAGCTTTCCTGATGCACGTGAGCTTTATGTTGCTCTGAAACATACGTGTCGTACTGTTAGCTTAGCTCACTGTCTAATTTAGCTGTGATTTTTGACAGCTAGTATAAACTAGTGAGTTGTAATAATTAATTGTTGAGCAATAACGGGCAAAGCAGAAACTGATTATTGAAATGTGTGATCTGTGTTAAATTAAAATGTATGAAGACATTACAGTGTTGGTTATGTTGTGATGTCCCTCACAAGCATCCTGTTGTCCCACATTTAGTTATTTAAGATCTGGTCCCCCCATGTGATACAGCTACAGAACCAAGACCCCTGTATCCATGGCCGACTGTGTGTGTAACCACAAAGTTCCAATTTTAGTTTGCTTTAAATCACTTTCCTGTTGTCTTCAGTCAATAGTGTGGTTCCACTTTTTGTTGTAATATAACATTTTATTTATAAGCCCCTTAAGATCACCCTATGGATAAACATGGTACTAAATAAAATAATAAAAAGCCAAATAACATCGCAAATACTTAGAACTGGCATTCACTTGGATGGATATGAAAGTCAGAAACAAAGTTATGGTTGGCCTTGTATGTTCATAGGACTGATTTATATCAAATGTGGCAGGGGAGCCATTGGAGTTAATGTACAGGTGTGAAGTAGATGATGTAATAATGCCAGCTGCTGTCTTTTGAAATAGTTTTTTTTTTTTTTTTTTTCTGGGGGACAGGGAGGGAAGGAAGTATGAAATTTTAAAGTTGAGAGGTGAGTGGACTGTGGACCAGTTTGGCAAACGTGTAAAGGAAGAACTTGATGCTGCAAAAATTAAAGTTAACCAGGTGATTGTTCTGGATGTGGAAAGTGAAGAGGGGATGGAGAGGGCTGTCCAGGATGAAGCCGAGGCTCTGAATCTGAAAGGTGGGCATAATACAGGAATTGCCAATGCATGTTTAAAATGCCAGATTTGGTTAAAGTTGACTTTGCACAATAAGCAAGTGAGGTTCGTAATGTGGCATGATGTCCACGGCCCTGGGAATATATAGGCTGACTAGAAAATGTTCAGTCAAATTGATTATTTTTGTTTTTAACCCTTGTTGTAAGACCTCATTTATCCTGTCCTAGCTAGGGGGGAAAAAATAAAATGAATTAACTTATTGACGTCTTCTGCCGGCTGTGAAAGGTTCTGAATTTGGATTTTGAGACACAAACAGTACGTCCTCATGGTCTGAAGGTGGTATTTTTACTTCAGTTCTGGAAGGAAAAATTATGAAAAAACGCAGTTAGTCGACCAGAAAAAAATAAGAGGATGCCTTTTATATCCTTGGAAAATGTCCATTAGATTTTGTGGTCTGACATTCTGCTCTTAATTACCAGTCTTCAATTAGTAAAAAGCATTAGAAATCTGCTGTTTCCACGCAGCTGGATTACAAAGCTGCCCTGAGCTTTCCTCTTTGATGGAAAGAAATGGTTTGAAGGAAGAATTTGCCAGCAAGTTTCTCTAAACCTCAGTTGAATGTGCTCTCAGAATAATGAACAGGAACGCTACAGAGAAGGAAGAGCGTGGAGTGACGTCTGCTCACTGCTTTTATGCTGCGTGGGAGTAGCTAGGACTGCTGGGAGATGTAGGCACAGCTCAGGAAAGCAGCTGCAAAGCCTGCTGCCACACCACAAATGTTTCCTAGCACATGGATCCACCACCATTCACTGACGCCTTTACTAACTTGGCTAAAACCTGCATTGAATGAGCTGCTCTTCGTACAATGATTCAGCATAAATATGCAAAACAGGTGCTGCATCCAGGATTTCCGTAATAGTTTTCCTCCCTTATGCAGGTCTGCGCTACGTCCCGCCCTAGTCATTTCGTCACACATCTGGCTCTTGATGCAAGTTATATTTCACTTCCAAAAAGTACAATGTGAAAGCAAAAAGCACACCAAAAAAAGTTATAAACTAGCAGAGCAAAGGACTTTCATTGTGTGAATAGACGTATAAAGTCATATTCAATAAATCAGAATATGGTTCAATGTGACTCATTTTTCAGATTAAATGTAAACTCCTCTGTTCAAGGGTAAGTAGTTCCACTAATGTTTGACTTCTTTTTTCCCCTTTGTGGACAGTATTACAATAAAGAGGAACATATTTATAACTGACACAAACCTTTAAAAGCAAATGGCTTTTCAGTGACACAACATACTTTCTGCTGCACTCTTCTTGACAATAGGGGCCTTTAAACTTTGAAATGTGAGCACCAGCTTTGAGGTTTCAGGTATTTGCTTAATAAGCTTTAATAATTGGGTTTATTCACTTGCTGTGATGCTTTAAACGACAAAATGACAGCTTTAACACAAGTGGAGGCTTGTCGTTGTTTCAGAAATGCTTTGATGAGTCTTTCATAACACCCCTTGCTTATTCACAACTTTTTGAGCTTCCTGTGTTTTTTTTTTTTTCTGTCCCCCAGGAGATAAGTTGGGCCAACAATACAGAACCCCAGAACGAGGTGGTGATCAACAAAGGATCAGACGTCATCATTGTTGGACGAGGGCATTTTGGAGTCGACCGATAAGCTCAAGACTGCTGAGTTGTACAGAAAGTCTGGTTGGGAAGCTTTACAAACAGAAAGTGGGTCTGGTGACGAGTAAGAAATCTGGAGTGGAATCTGCATCATTGTGATAAACTGTCAAGAACCTCTAAAGGACGGAAACATTAAGGGACAATCCAGCCAGTAGAGGTTAGTTAACACATGGTAACTGGACTTGTCGTTTACATGCCCAACTGTCCAATCAAAACACTTCCTGGTGATAACCATGAAAATAAAAACCTTTGTGACAGTGCTCTACTTACTTGGTCTAATTTCCTTTAAAGATATGAATTTTTGATTTCCAAAAGTAAATATCCAGAGTGGCCTTTCACATACTCTTTTAAAATAAAACCATAAAATGGTTTGTG
The DNA here is from genome assembly GCF_011125445.2 of Fundulus heteroclitus. Classification (NCBI taxonomy): domain Eukaryota; kingdom Metazoa; phylum Chordata; class Actinopteri; order Cyprinodontiformes; family Fundulidae; genus Fundulus; species Fundulus heteroclitus. Next base: position 36,730,016 of record NC_046367.1, on the reverse strand, counting down.
ATATGGAGCTGTGTGTATCACCAGATTATTTTCCTTTCTAAAAAGCTTGGCACCAACACCAAGAACCCAGTTCACCAATGTTTTTCTCATTCAGTGCTGAAAACCAGATTTTAAGGAGGCGGTGGTAGCTTGATCAGACGCAAACACAAACTAGTTTTCAGCGGGATGTGTAACACTTAAGCACAGAGAACTGAAACCAGTTGTTTTCCATTAATTATTATGATCGGTCAAAACCTGTTATGTAGCTAGCTACCAGATTAATTCAGTTAGCGGCACATAAGGCTTTCACGGTTTCACTAAACATTTGAAAAGTTTGAAAACTGTTGTGCACATTTGGCTGGAAATGAAAATAAAAATTGATTCATACACCTGTAACACTAATGGGAACTGCATCTGTTGAGCTGTATTGTATTTTTGTATATTTGTCTATTTTCTCAGCGGTAATGTTTTGTTGTATTTTTAGTGTCAAGATTTGTTTAGTCCAAATCATGACCTTACTGTGTACTTATACTGTTATATTTGATTTGCTTTTTTAACATCATTGCTGGGGGACTAAAGAAGAAAAATAGCCTTTTGGCTAATTCTGGGTTATTTAACTCTAGAATGTGTGTTTATAAAATTACACTGCCCCTTTCAAATAAATGAATCAGGAATCAATGAATTCAACTATATTCCCATTGCACTTCATGTACAGATTATGGATCGAATGTTAACACGAGGACTACTAGGGCTGGACGATAATTCAATAACAATATATATCGATCGATAGACGTGTGGCGCGATAGGAAAAAAGGGGTCGATAAAAGTTCGATAGAGTTTTTCTTCCTTCCTTTCAGCCTATCATATTTGTTGATGCTACAGTCACTACTTCCTCTCGACCAATTGTAATCGCGGACTCAGGCACGCCGTCACAATTGTGGTCTTGATTATTTCATATAACTGTGTGAACCTTTTTAAGATCTGGTATAGACACAGTTAGCAACAGACTTTTTGGGGGGATTATTAAAGAGACAAAATTACTAATATGAGGAAAAAAAAACATAGGAGAATAAAGTAAAAAGAAAAGTGGTATTATTAAGAAAAACATCATTATGAGAATTGAGGGGGAACATTTCCAGAATAGTCAGTTTGCAGAACTATCTTAGTCCTGGACTAATAGGGCCAGGATAGATTCTTATAATTATTTTTATTCTTTACAAGAATAAAGTCAGGAGAATGATAGCCAAGGGATTACAAAATAACTCGTAATATTACAAAAATAAAAATATTACGAATATAAAGTATATTCTGAGATTAAAGTCCCTCTGATACTGTTTAAGTGACTGAGTCTAACTGCAGATTTGCCACCTTCAACATGGCGGACGCTCTGACGCATCCCCAGCATAGGCAGATCCCGCCCAACGGGGCGTCTACGGACGTTCACTACTTTCTGCCACATACAATATGGCGGTGACGTCGACGTGCAAACCTTTGCCCAATGAGCGTCTACGTCTGATACGGACAGTACCCGCCAAACGTAGAAACGTACAAAGAAGGAAAGCAGGACGGGTTTGGGGAAAAAAGTGTGCGTGGGTCTCCTAAAGAGCTCTCCTAAATGGCGAACATTGACAGTTTAATCCTGAAGCTGTATGATGATGTGAACGCGGTGAAGGTTCGGCGAGTACGAGCTGAAGACCGGCTTGAAGTCGCGATCTACATCGACTTCAGAGTTCTTGTCTCTCATCCTGTTCTTATGAACGAGGTAAGCGCCGCCATAGACATGAGTTATCGCCACCACGTGCGGGCATACTTTCTCTCGCTGCACGGCGCATACTCGGATTAAAAACACCAAATACGGCCTAAAATGATACAATCTTCCCATAGCTACGGTCTCCAATGGTAAATGCTTTATAAAATCCTGTAATGAATCTTTCTCGGTGAACACGTGGGCTTCCCAAGACGTTCTAAAGAGATCTACTTATCAATAAATCGAATATATTCCGAATTAGTGAAGCTTATTCGCGAATCGCCCATTTTGATATAGCGGAGAGAGATAATGTGGAGGTTGTTCGGCTCTGCTTAAATCGGGGGAGTACGGTTTGGAAACAGTTGCTGGATTTTATTAATTTAAGTTCTATAAATTAACTATGTAGGTTCAGTCTCTTTACCGTTTAGTCACTAGTCATGGTTGGCTAAATGTCTCGTATTGGCAGACGTCCACCGTTTATCACGACCTGTCGGACTCTGATCGACCATTATCTGACACGTGGTCACCCGGAGACCACGCCTTCTACGTCTTCTTTTTATGTCTGGCAGACTAGACGTCGGCACACTGCTGCCCCCTCCCGTCGTATTGGAAACTACAGCTCCTGCTGGCTCTGTCATCGTAAGACTGCGGTCAAGTGAGCCCTCACTTGATTTGTTGGTCTCGCAAACACTAAGGATTACAGCAGAGACTACTTTTTCAAAATAAAAGCAGCATGTTGTTCGCGGTTGTATCATGCTGAAGTTGGCAGCACCGATTGATTATCTGCGGTTTAGTTGCTACAGTGACAAGCAACTTGTTCAAAATTACTGTGTATATACAGATTTCAAATGGGCTCTTATTTTGAAATTCCACATCAAATTGTCGGAAACTTGTTAAGCCACATCTGGTGATGTTCTACTGTCCTGCTGAAGTGGCAGCATCGATTTATCTTTCATTTAGTTGCTATAGTGACACCAACTTTGTTCAAAATTACTAAATATATATACAGATTTCAATTGGCTCTTATTTTGAAATTCACGTTCACATTTGGATGAAAGTTGTTGAGCAAACATCAGGAGGTTTTCTATTGTCAACACGGGTCAAATTGAGTCAATGTAGAGATTTATAAATCCCAAATCATATAGATGGACTTCTGGGGATCATCATCTGTCATCTGTAAGTGAAGTAGTCACCTGTTTAAAAAAAACAAAAAAAAGTTGTTTGAGGCTCAAGAGTGTGACCAAAGTATGTATTTCCATTTTCACCAGCAAACCAGAAAAATTGTGCTACTAGCTTGGCGAACAACCCCAATGACTGTGACCAGGAACACATCTAAAGTTCCAGGACACTGGACCCTTGAGGACTGACATTGAAGTTACTATTATTATTAATATAATTATAGTTGTGTTGGGACATATTAAGTCAGCGATTGCTGACTTGATAATGCTTTTATATAAAAATCCTGACCTGTCTGTAAGATTTAAAGAATGTTCAGATCAAAAAGGGGGGGTCCTATATTAAAATTAGAAGAAAACCCAGGACTCTCTTTTTTTCCTTTTATTCAAAGGTCTCCAGTTTGTTCGGTTCCTGCGATTCTCTTGTGTAAATGTCCTGAAGGCAAAGGGGGAGGAGAGCTCTGTGGATCTAATTGTACCGTGAAGGGATCCTGTTTCATAAAAATCTATATTTAAATCTTCATGAGTAGTGCTGTAGGAAACCTGGACCCCAGTTCCACTGAGATACCAGTCCTCTCCTGCCTCCCTCTCCAGAATAGATGTGCGTTTGTCATCATATTTAGTTAATGTTGAAAGTATTAAATAGCCACAGCTAGAGTTTTTTTTTTTTTCCCCAACAGTTGTTGGCATGATATCAGACATTTGTATGCAGATCAGTGGACTGAGGACGCAGCTTTAGTGATATTTACCAAGTACCCTTGTTCTGCTTATATCCACAGGTTTCCAGTCTCATGTATCAGCGAGCGCAAGATGAGAAACTTAAGTTTGACTTGGTGTGTGGGGTTCCCTATACGGCCCTGCCTCTGGCCACCATCATCTGCTCAAGAAATGAACTGCCCATGGTCATCAAGAGAAAAGAGGCCAAAGACTACGGTGAGCCCACCTGAATTTATCAAGCTCTCAAAGCACAAAGTGGGTCAGGCTTGTTTATAGTCAACAAAATGTTCCTTCCATTAGTTTTCCCTGCATAAAAAGGCACAGTTGTAGGTCAGTGTGTCGTCTGCAGCTTCTAATGACCTTCATGTAATCTTTCTGTAGGAACTAAGAAGATGGTGGAGGGGTCGTTCTCTGAGGGCGATAAGTGTTTGATCATCGAGGACACGGTGACCAGTGGTAGCAGCATCCTAGAGACGGCAGAAGTTCTTCAAAAAGAAGGGCTGGAGGTGAGCGATCAATAAAGTTTAGACTAATTAGGATGATGAGATGCTGCAATAAAAATTCACTGGGTTTTTTTTGCTCGATGGTGTATTATGGATTGGTTTCTGTTCTACGCCTTCAAGGTGACAGACGCCATTGTTCTGATGGACAGAATGCAAGGAGGGATGGAGATGCTCAAGTCTCAGGGAATCCGGCTCCTACCAATCATCTCCATGTTTAAACTGCTTGATGTGCTGTGTGCAGCTGGACACATCGATGCACACGCTGCATGACAACGACCAGAGAGTGCGCGAGTACATCCAGGACAATGGCACTTACAAGTACTGAAAATTTTTTATTTTTTGGCTTCTTTTGTGCAGGGTGGCCTAAAAAGTCCTGCATTTATTAATTTATTCATGGTTTTAGGATTTGAACGTCGCAAACACACCTGCGTTTTAAATAATGGCATTAGTTTGTTCATAGTTTGTTTTTGGTTTGAGGAAACTGGTTCCAGACCAGTAGGACCCACACACGTCATTCACCCCAGCATGCATTGCATAGGTGAGAAAATGACGATGTCCGTGGGTTGAAAATTTAACCAAGGAAATACATCTGAGTTTTTGCCTGTCACAAACAGCAATTTTTAAGTTAATAGGAATTTGACAACATATTTAGGCCAATCCCAAATAATATTTAAAACTAATCGCAGAGATACATCAGCATCTTATCAGGATTAAGTTGACCAAGTACCCCATTCACACCAAGCAACAGCCTCTAATGACCCAGAACAGTGATGGGTGGGTCACTGATCTGCATCTGATTTAGAAGGCGCCTAGGAGGATGGCCTCCAGGGGCCACGAGCCACCAGAATTAACAACGACTCCCGGATAGATTTTAAAAACGTTTTCAGAAAACTGAGCCAAAGTCCAGTTGCCTCAGATTTAATACTGTTTTCATTTACTGAGGCCCTGATAGCTGAGAAGT
>NC_046367.1:36649872-36724434 GCF_011125445.2 Fundulus heteroclitus | reverse complement strand
GGGGAGTTCGGTAAATATGGCTGATTTATCAGGAAAGCATCAATCAGATGATATAATTCAAGCACTTATTAAATATCTAAAAGATACTAAATTAGCTGGGAGGATTTAGTTTTGCGTGTGTGTGAGTGTATAAGCATGTATATAATTTAGTTATTTTAAGATTTGAAGATATATATATAGGAAAAAATTCTTAATTACATCTCCGTCCATTTGATGGCGGTAATACACAAAGTGTGTAAACTGAAAACACTATAAAAGAAGAAGAAGGGCTGCTGGGTCAGCTCATCATTGTTTATGGATCATGCTAACGGTACAGATTGGGTAGTGACACGGTTATCTCCTACAGAGCTCTCCTAAATGGCGAACATTGACAGTTTAATCCTGAAGCTGTATGATGTGAACGCGGTGAAGTTCGGCGACTACGAGCTGAAGAGCGGCTTGAAGTCGCCGATCTACATCGACCTCAGAGTTTTTGTTTCTCATCCTGTTTTATGAACGAGGTAAGTTCCGCCATAAACAAAATATAAACTTAAGCAATCTTTTTATTGCGGTCTATTTTTCTCTCGCTGCAACGGCGCATGCTCGGTTATAAACTACCAATATATGGCATAAAACGGCACAATCCTCCCAAGCTATACGGTCTCCAAGGGCAAATGCTTATACAATGAATGCAATGAATCTTCCTTGGTGAACACAAAGATATCAACTTCTAAATAAATCGAATATGTTCCGGAGTCGTGTTGGGGGCGTGTGAAGCTGTTATCAGTTTGCGTATCGCCCCCATTTTGATTTAACAGAGACTGCTGTTCACGCTGATATATGAAACAACCAGCTGCCCTGTCCACGATAAGCTGGAGATTGTTTCGGTTTGCTTAAATCAGGAGCAGGGCTTGACGATATACAAAAAAAGCATATCGATAAATTAGAAATCATATTGGATGATATTGATAATTACCAACAAATTCAAAACATATTTTAAGTGCAGCCCTGGCTATTTTATGCTGTTGCTTAGCGATCTATTTGTTTTTTTAGATAAAGACAAACAAATACTGAATTCAAACTCAACCTTTTATTCAACTATCTTTTTACCAAAACTGCAAGTTTTTAATAAAACGAAAAAATAACATGCGCTCTCTGAATTCTGGTAAGGGGCGGGGCTTGGTTCCTGGGTCTGCGTTCTGATTGGTTGGGAGGATTTAATGACTGTAATATATTAACTTACATGATAGGCTGGAATGCAAAAAGAGAGGAAACCGTATCTATTGAACTTCTTATTGACACATTTTTCTATCATTGATATACAGTACGTCTATCGATCGATTTATATATTGTTATTGAATTATCGTTCCAGGCCCTAATCAGGAGGTACAGTTGAACACAGTTGCTGGATTTGTTCATTTAAGTTTTATAAATTCACTATATAAGTTTAGTCAATTTACCATTTAACCTAGTCACGGTGCAACTGTCTCACTTAGCATTTTCTATGACACGTGTCGGTCGCGTTCTTCGTCGTCTTCTTTCATGTCTGCCAGACTAGACGCCAAAGGGCACACTGCTGCCCCCCTCCGGTCGTATTGGAAACTACAGCTCCATTATACATGCTGGCTCCGTCATCATAAGGGCAGGGAAAAGTCGGAGAATAGTTTCACACGACTGCGTTCGGTTCAGTCTCAGCCGACACGTCAACATGCTACCTCTCTTATTTTGCTACACACAACGACACTGCACATGTTCCATAATTTACAGTGGCACACACAGATGATCCGTCAGTGAAGAGCACACATCATAAAAATGCATGTTGACAATTTTCCAGCTAGATGACATGAGCTGACGGTGGCTGCTACTAGCTTGGCAGACAACCCAATGACTGTGTTCTGTCGGTCTCAGCTCCCCCTTGGAGCTGGTCGGATAAATAAATACTGAAGCAACAACCCAAACCCCCCAGTTACCCTCATTGCTGAGAACCCTGGGCGTCTGCAGGTCACCCTGGGCCAACGTTCTTCAATCACAGTCCTCCAGATCTGGGGTCCGTTCTTCGTACGTTGCTTAAAAACATCCAAGATCAAATGAGACATCCAAGATGATTTCATCCGGCTAATCCTGATCCGGCTAATTGGGTTTCTTCCAACACACCTGTTGTTTACGATTAGTATGGCTGGATTGAGTTATCTGAGACAACTGCGCGTTCATGCGTTTGTTTAAAAGGGGAAATGTATCGATAGTAGAAAACAATGATCAGCAGCGCCGCTATTGGTTGTTCAGCATGGCCAAAGAACGCCCACAGTTTTTTTCCCAGCAGAACAAGAGCTTTTAATGGAAGGTTATGCCGAATTTGAGTCATTAATTAAAACACCTAAAAATCTGTTAAAGCCAGGAGAGAGGGCTGGCAAAAAGCAGCAGACAAATTAATGTGTAAATACTGTCCATGGTAGATGTTTCTATCACTTTCTACAGTATGTATTTTTGCATTTTAATAATCTCATATTTACTTTGTTCTTTTATATCAGAGCCTCCACGGGGACCCACTAGAACATGGGGACAAGTAAAAGTGAAATACAAGAATATTCTACAAAATGGTAGCCTTTAATTATTATACTTTATTTTAAAAAGGCACTTGTTATGTCAAGAGATCAAATTTCAGTGTCATTCCTTAGATACGGGAAGTAAAGGACACGTGCAAACTGGGAATTTTAACAAAACAAAAATCTTTATCCATAAAAATGAAAATTTTCCTTTTCCAAGTCATCCACAGTTTACACGGTAAAACTGTATTGCTCCGTGTCTAGATAATCCAACCATAGTTTTTTCTAATAAATATACGGCTCGACAGGGAAGCAAGCCTTTCAAAGTAAACTAAACTTCACAATAAAATGGCCCGAACAAATCTTCTTACTGAATAGGATTAAAAATAAAAAGCAAACCACCATACAAATAACTCAAAATTTTAGATTTATGGCTCCAACACCACTTTTACCCTCTTTAAAAGCCACTGTTAAATGATGTGTTTGTCTGTTTATAACAGCCACCAAGAAAAAATCTCTACACTGTTCGCGCTGCGCTAAAGGGATCCTGTCTATTGCGCAATACGCGATTAATTCGGAAAAACTCTGCAAATATTCTTGCACCTTCCGCAACAGGTTGCAGTCGTAAAAATGGACATGGCTACGGCAGACTTCCCATCTCCTCCGTTATACAGCCGTGATCTAATCTTGTTTACATTAAATAAGCCTGCTCTGGAGCAGGCTCAAGCTGGCGCACTTGTTGCTATGACAACAAGTGCAGGAAGTCTTTCGAAGAACCAAACGATCCAAGATCATGCCAATCGTCAACAATGAAATCCTGCTAACTGAGTTAGCGACGTACGAAGAACGGACCCCTGGTGTCCTGCAACTGTTACACACATCTGCCTCCAACACATCTCTGAGTCAAATAATCAGGTCATCAGCAGGACTCTGGAGAACTTCACTTCATGCTGAGGAACTAATTCAGCCACTTGATTCAGGTGTGCTGGACCAGAGAACACATCTAAGGTTCCAGGACACTGGACCTCGAGGACTGACATTGAAGTTCCCTGCCATAGGCTGTCAGCAGGGTTAGCTTTGAGCTAATGACTGATTTTTACGCCGCACAGCATTGCAAAACACACAAGACAAATGATTAAGTACTTAAATCTAAGTTTTCTGCAGGTTTCCAACAAACAGTAGGGACAGAACTTTCCCTCAGTAGAAGTTGTTGTTGTTGTTGTTGTTTTTGTTGTTGTTGTTGTTGTTGTTGTTGTTTGTTGTTGTTGTGGTTGTTGTGTTGTTGTTGTTGTTGTTGTTGTTGTTGTTGTTGTTGTTGTTGTTGTTGTTTGTTGTTGTTGTTGTTGTTGTTGGTTATTGTTATTATTATTATTATTATTATTATTATTATTATTATTATTATTATTATTTATTATTATTACAATATTTGAGTTGGGAGCAAAATAAAAACTTTGTTCAGTGTGCGATTGCTGACTTGATGTTTTTATGTAACATCCTGACCCGTCTGAAAGTTTTAAAGCAAGGTTCAGATAAAAAAGGGGTCTTATTAAAATTAGAAGAAAACCACGCTAAATATTTTTTTCTGTTAGTCAAAGGTTCCGGTTTGTCTGGTTCCCGCGGTCTCTTGTGTAAATGTCCTGAAGGCAAAGGGGAGGATGATCTTGTGGATCTAATTGTACCGTGAAGGGATCCTTTTTCATGAAATCTATATTTAAATCTTCGTGAGTAGTGCTGTAGGAAACTTGGATCCCAGTTCCACTGAGATACCAGTCCTCTCCTGCCTCCCTCTCCAGAATAGACTAACGTTGAAAGTATTAAATTACCTTCTTCTTCCTACATCTATGGTTATAGTTCTTGCACCATGCAAAAAACTGCAACGGTTGTGCAGGAAGTAAACACACAGCTAGAGTTTTCTTTTTTTTCCCAACAGTTGTTGGCATGATATCAGACATTTGTGTGCAGATCAGTGGACTGAGGGCGCAGCTTTAGTGATATTTACCAAGTACCCTTTTTCTGCTTATATCCACAGGTTTCCAGTCTCATGTTCCAGCGAGTGCAGGATGAAAAACTTAAGTTTGACTTGGTGTGTGGGGTTCCCTATACGGCCCTGCCTCTGGCCACCATCATCTGCTCAAGAAATGAACTGCCCATGGTCATGAAGAGAAAAGAGGCCAAAGACTACGGTGAGCCCACCTGAATTTCTCAAGCTCTCGAATCACAAAAAGGGTCAGGCTTGTTTCTAGTCAACAAAATGTTCCTTCCATTAGTTTTCCCTGCATAAAAAGCCACAGTTGTAGGTCAGTGTGTCGTCTGCAGCTTCTAATGACCTTCATGTAATCTTTCTGTAGGAACTAAGAAGATGGTGGAGGGGTCGTTCTGTAAGGGCAATAAGTGTTTGATCATCGAGGACACGGTGACCAGTGGTAGCAGCATCCTAGAGACGGCAGAAGTGCTGCGAAAAGAAGGGCTGGAGGTGAGTGATCAATAAAGTTTTGAGTAATTAGGATGATGAGACATTGCAATAAAAATCCACTGTTTTTTTTTTTTTTTGCCCAATGGTGTATTATGGACTGTTTTCTGTTCTACGCGTTCAAGGTGACGGACGCCATTGTTCTGATGGACAGAATGCAAGGAGGGATGGAGATGCTCAAGTCTCAGGGAATCCGGCTCCTACCAATCATCTCCATGTTTAAACTGCTTGATGTGCTGCGTGCAGCTGGACACATCGATGATGCAACCGACCAGAGAGTGCGCGCGTACATCCAGGACAATGGCACTTACAAGTACTGAAAAGCTTCTTTTCTGCAGGGTGGCCTAGAAAGTCCTGAATTTCTTAATTTATTTATATTAATTTTAGGCTTTGAAAGTCACAAACACAGATACATTTTAAATACTGGCATTAGGTTGTTCATAGTTTGTAGTTCTGGCGTTGTTTTTGAGTTTTACCAAACAGGTTCCAGTGCAGTAGGACCCACCCGCGTCATTCACCCAGCATGCATTGCCTAGGTGAAAAAATTACAAGCTCTGTGGGTGAAAAATCTAACAGGAAATAAAATTTTTTAAGTAAATCTAAATGTCCCAATGACCCTAGGATCTATGCTGTCAGGGGCTTTAAGCCCCTAGTAGGGTCACGCAAGGCAGACAGGTCCTAGGTAAGGGACCAGACAAAGAGCAGCCCAAAAACCCCTTATGATAAATACAATAAATGGATGTTGTGTTCCCTCGCTTGGAGGCGTGTCACCGGGGCCCCACTCTGGAGCCAGGCCTGGAGGTGGGGCACGCTGGCACCCATGGATCCCGGCTGGGCACAGCCCGAAGAGGAAACATGGGTCCCCCTTCCAATTGGCTCACCACCTGTCGGAGGGGCCAAAATGGTCGGGTGCATTGTGCAATGGGTAGCAGTCAAGGGCGGGGACCTTGGCGTTCTGATCCTTGGCTGAAGAAGCTGCCTCTTGGGACGTGGAATGTGACCTCTCTGGTGGGGAAGGAGCATGAGCTAGTGCGCGATGTTGAGAGGTTCCGACTAGAGATAGTCGGACTTACCTTGGCGCATGGATCTGGAGCGAGTCTCCTTTAGAGAGGCTGGACATTCTTCCACTCTGGAGTTGCCCCTGGTGAGAGGCACTGACCAAGAGTGGGCATACTTGTCCCTCATCTTGGTGCCTGTACGTTGGGGTTTACCCCGGTGAACGAGAGGGTGGCGTCCCTCTGCATACGTGTGGGGGGATGGGTTCTGACTGTTTGTTGTGCTTATGCATCAAACAGCAGTTCAGATTACCCACCTTTTTTGGAGTCCTTAGAGGGGGTACTGGAGAGTGCTCCTCCTGGGGACCCCTTGTTCTTCTGGGGGACTTAAACGCTCACATGGGCAATGACAGTGTGACCTGGAGGGGCGTAGTTGGGAGGAACGACCCACCTGATCTGAACTCGAGTGGTGTTCTGTTGTTGGACTTCTGTGCTCTTCATGGATTGTCCATAACGAACACAATGTTCAAGCATAAGGGTGTTCATATGTGCTTTTGGCACCAGGACACCCTAGGTCGCAGTTCAATGATCAACATTGTTGTTGTTTCATCTGACCTGCGGCCACATGTCTTGGATACTCGGGTGAAGAGAGGGGTGGAGTTCTTCACCGACCACCACCTGGTGGTGAGTTGGCTCCGATGGTGGGGGAGGAAGCCGGTCAGACCTGGCAGGCCCAAAGGTATTGTGAGGGTTTGCTGGGAACGTCTGACAGAGTCCCCCGTGAGACGGAGCTTTAACTCCCACCTCCTGAACAGCTTTGAACACGTCCTGAGGGAGGCGGGGGATATTGAGTCTGAATGGACCATGTTCCGTGCCTCTATTGTTGAGGCGGCTAGTCGGAGCTGTGGCCGCAAGGTTGTCTCGACGACACTCCTCGAACAGGCTGGTGGACACCAGCGGTGAGGGAAGCTGCCTAGCTGAAGGAGTCCTAAGGGCTTCATTGGCCTGTGGGGCTAAGGAAGCAGCTGATATGTACCGGCAGTCAAAGCGGTAGGGGGTTGGCTGGTCGCTGAGGCAAAAACTCGGGCGTGGGAAGAGTTCGGAGAGGCCATGGAGAAAGGCTTCCGTACGGCTTTGAACCGATTCTGGTCCACTATCCGGCGTCTCAGGAGGGGGAAGCAGTGCAGTACCAACACTGTTTATAGTGGGGGTGGTGTGCTGCTGACCTCGACTTGGGATTTCATGAGTCAGTGGGCGGAATACTTCGAAGACCTCCTTAATCCCACCAACACGTCTTCCATTGCTGAAGGAGAGCCTGAGGACTCTGGGTCGGGTTCTCCCAGCTCTGGTGCTGGGGTGGTTAAAAAGTTCCTCGGTGGCAAGGCCCCGGGGTGGATGAGATTCGCCCTGAGTACCTTAAAGCTCTGGATGTTGTGGGGCTGTGTTGGTTAACGCGACTCTGCAACATTGTGTGGACATCGGGGGCAGTTCCCCTGAATTGGCAGACTGGGATGGTGGTCCCCCTATTTAAAAAGGGGGACCGGAGGGTGTGTTCTAACTACAGAGGAATCGCACTCTTAAGCCTTCCTGGGAAGGTCTATTCCAGGGTTCTGGAAAGGAGGGTCCGTCGGATAGTCGAATCTCGGATTCAGGAAGAGCAGTGTGGTTTTCGTCCTGGCCGTGGAACACTGGACCAGCTCTACACCCTCAGCAGGATTCTGGAGGGGGCATGGGAGTTTGCCCAACCAGTCTACATGTGTTTTGTGGATCTGGAGAAGGCATTCGACCGTGTCCCCCGGGGGATCCTGTGGGGGGTACTCCGGGAGTATGGAGTACCGGGCCCTTTAATAAGGGCTGTCAGGTCTCTGTACGACCGGTGTCAGAGCCTGGTCCGCATTGCCGGCAGTAAGTCGGACTCGTTTCCAGTGAGAGTTAGACTCCGCCAAGGTTTCCCTTTGTCACGATTCTGTTCATAGCTTTTATGGACAGAATTTTTAGGCACCGCCAAGGTGTTGAGGGGATCCTTTTGGTGACCTTAGGATTGCGTCTCTGCTATAGAACAGTGTCCTGTTCTGTCACATAAAATAAACTGTAGCTTGTGGTTGTTACATGACAAAGTGTAAATGTATAAATCCTCCTTATAGGTCTATTTTAGCCTCATCTTTGCTGTCTCTCTTTCAGGTGTAAGATGAACATCCATGGCGCTCCAGCTGCCAAGAAGCAGCGAGTGGAACCGGAGCCAAAATTGACATATGCAAATAGAGCTGCACTTCCTGGTATGTTTAAAAAAAAAAACAAAAAAACAAAAAAAACTTTGAAATGAAATGTCTTTCTCATTTGGTACGCTAAAATGAGTTTGTCTGCAGGCATCCACCCTCTGGCACGCAGGCTGCTAGAGATCATGGAGAAGAAGGCGACCAACCTCTGCTTCTCCGCTGACGTAATGCGCAGCGAGGAGCTTCTCCAGCTGGCTGAGTCTTTGGGTCCAAAGATCTGCATTTTAAAGATTCATTGTGAAATCCTGGAGGTACACCAGAACCTCTTTTTGTTACTTTGGGAACTTTGTTGAAATACTTAAATTCATGTGAGTTTTTTTTTTTTTTTTTTTGTGCTTTATCAGGATTTCACAGAAAAATTCAGTCAGAAACTCAAACATGTGGCAAAGAAACACAACTTTCTTATATTTGAAGATCGCAAATTTTCTGATATTGGAAATGCAGTCAAGCATCAGTATGAGGGTGATTGATTTTTTTCACTGTTCTTTTTAATCGCGAAAAGGTTTTCCAGTGTATAAAATATCTTCATAGTTGAGCTGAATTTGTGTTTTGCTCACCAGGCGGGTTGTTCCGGATCTCGTCTTGGTCTAACATCGTCAGTGCCCATGCTGTGCCAGGGCCCGGGGTCCTGGAGGGCCTGAGTGCCGTGGCGAAGCCTCTGGGGCACGGCGGTTTGCTCATTGCACAGATGAGCTCCCAAGGGTCTCTGGCTACTGGTGAATACACAAAAGCTGTGGTAAGCACATTTCCACTGCCTTCTTCATCTCACCATACATGTCTGAGGGTCTCCTGCAGCTCAGCACTTCTCTGTGCAGGTGAAGATGGCAGAGGACCACCAAGACTTTGTGTTTGGGTTCATCTGTAGCTCTAAGATAACTGAAAAACCTGAATTTATCCACCTGACCCCTAATGTGCAGATACAGACTGGAGGTAAACTTCATTACTTGTTTTGTTGTTTTTTTTTTTTTTTGCTGTGGCAGAGCTGCCAGGATCCACATTTTTTTGTTCAGTATGCACCATGCTTTCGGTATGCTGGTATGAAGATTGATTGGGGATGCAAACAAATAATCGACTTTTGATCAATCGTCAATTAACAGTAAATTAGGTTAAAATTTGTTCCATCCAGTTCACTGAAAACGTCTGCTTGGACCTTCTTTCAGTGTTGTAGTATGACCTCCTTCCAGAAGAGGGCGCTGCCTTTCATTCTAAAGTGGAGCCACGCCCCAGTAGTAAGAGAAAAAGTACCATATTTTTCAGACTATAAGGCACGCTTAAAATCCTTAAATCTCAAAAATTGATGATGCGCCTTATAATCAGGTGTGCCTTATATTAAAGTTGTGCTTACCGACTGATTTTATGTGTTAAAATGTGCTCAAATCTGTCAAAATGTGTAAATACGACTTTGGTTAGCAATGAAGCTGCTCCGCTCAATGGATATTCGGAGCATTACGGTACACTGTGTCACTTCCTGATTGGATCCCTGAGCTGTCTACAAGACTGCCTGACTGTAATGTTTAAACTACAAGTGCATTCACATAAAGGCCCCCCACATACCATCTTTTTCGGACTTTTAGTCACACTTTTTTCATAGTTTGGCTGATCTTGCGACTTATTTTCAGGTGCGACTTATACACCAAATTTAAATAGTAATTCATATTAACCAGTGTGAGTCAAGGAGTAAACATTATCATCTATAGCTACAAGAGGGCTCGCTAGGCTTGTGAGAACTATGTCTATAAGTTAATTGAAACATTAACTTATAGACAGAGACTGAACACATTTTTTTGCTATTTTGCTGTTTCAATATGCATTCATGCAGCAGAGCTTTGCGTGGTGCAGCTCGAAGGACCCAGACCGCGACATAAACCTGTTATTGGGCTGTCTGTGAAGCTAATAACAGCTAGCGCTAGCTTACAGGTCTGTTGTCTGGGCGGTTTACAGCTTCCCTGATGCACGTGAGCTTTATGTTGCTCTCAAACATCCGTGTCGTACTGTTAGCTTAGCATGTTGCAGCGTTGTGCTCACAGTCTAATTTAGCTGTGATTTTGACAGCTAGTATAAACTAGTGAGTTGTAATAATTAATTGTTGAGCAATAACAGGCAAAGCAGAAACTGATTATTGAAATGTGCAACCTGTGTTAAATTCAAATGCATGAAGACATCACAGTGTTGGTTATGTTGTGATGTCCCTCACAAGCATCCTGTTGTCCCACATTTAGTCATGTGAGATCTGGTCCCCCTATGTGATACAGCTACAGAACCAAGACCCCTGTATCCATGGCCGACTGTGTGTGTAACCACAAAGTTCCAATTTTAGTTTGCTTTAAATCACTTTCCTGTTGTCTTCAGTCAATAGTGTGGTTCCACTTTTTGTTGTAATATAACATTTTATTTATAAGCCCCTTAAGATCACCCTATGGATAAACATGGTACTAAATAAAATAATAAAAAGCCAAATAACATCGCAAATACTTAGAACTGGCATTCACTTGGATGGATATGAAAGTCAGAAACAAAGTTATGGTTGGCCTTGTATGTTCATAGGACTGATTTATATCAAATGTGGCAGGGAGCCATTGGAGTTAATGTACAGGTGTGAAGTAGATGATGTAATAATGCAAGCTGCTGTCTTTTGAAATAGTTTTTTTTTTTTTTTTTTTCTGGGGGACAGGGAGGGAAGGAAGTTGAAATTTTAAAGTTGAGAGGTGAGTGGACTGTGGACCAGTTTGGCAAACGTGTAAAGGAAGAACTTGATGCTGCAAAAATTAAAGTTAACCAGGTGATGTTCTGGATGTGGAAAGTGAAAGAGGGGATGGAGAGGGCTGTCCAGGATGAAGCCGAGGCTCTGAATCTGAAAGGTGGGCATAATACAGGAATTGCCAATGCATGTTTAAAAATGCCAGATTTGGTTAAAGTTGACTTTGCACAATAAGCAAGTGAGGTTCGTAATGTGGCATGATGTCCACGGCCCTGGGAATATATAGGCTGACTAGAAAAATGTTCAGTCAAATTGATTATTTTTGTTTTAACCCTTGTTGTAAGACCTCATTTATCCTGTCCTAGCTAGGGGGGAAAAAAATAAAATGAATTAACTTATTGACGTCTTCTGCCGGCTGTGAAAGGTTCTGAATTTGGATTTTGAGACACAAACAGTACGTCCTCATGGTCTGAAGGTGGTATTTTTACTTCAGTTCTGGAAGGAAAAATTATGAAAAAACGCAGTTAGTCGACCAGAAAAAAATAAGAGGATGCCTTTTATATCCTTGGAAAATGTCCATTAGATTTTGTGGTCTGACATTCTGCTCTTAATTACCAGTCTTCAATTAGTAAAAAGCATTAGAAATCTGCTGTTTCCACGCAGCTGGATTACAAAGCTGCCCTGAGCTTTCCTCTTTGATGGAAAGAAATGGTTGAAGGAAGAATTTGCCAGCAAGTTTCTCTAAACCTCAGTTGAATGTGCTCTCAGAATAATGAACAGGAACGCTACAGAGAAGGAAGAGCGTGGAGTGACGTCTGCTCACTGCTTTTATGCTGCGTGGGAGTAGCTAGGACTGCTGGGAGATGTAGGCACAGCTCAGGAAAGCAGCTGCAAAGCCTGCTGCCACACCACAAATGTTTCCTAGCACATGGATCCACCACCATTCAACGACGCTGTTCCTAACTTGGCTAAAACCTGCATTGAATGAGCTGCTCTTCGTACTAACAATGATTCAGCATAAATATGCAAAACAGGTGCTGCATCCAGGATTTCCGTAATAGTTTTCCTCCCTTATGCAGGTCTGCGCTACGTCCCGCCCTAGTCATTTCGTCACACATCTGGCTCTTGATGCAAGTTATATTTCACTTCCAAAAAGTACAATGTGAAAGCAAAAAGCACACCAAAAAAAGTTATAAACTAGCAGAGCAAAGGACTTTCCTTGTGTGAATAGACGTATAAAGTCATATTCAATAAATCAGAATATGGTTCAATGTGACTCATTTTTCAGATTAAATGTAAACTCCTCTGTTCAAGGGTAAGTAGTTCCACTAATGTTTGACTTCTTTTTTCCCCTTTGTGGACAGTATTACAATAAAGAGGAACATATTTATAACTGACACAAACCTTAAAAGCAAATGGCTTTTCAGTGACACAACATACTTTCTGCTGCACTCTTCTTGACAATAGGGGCCTTAAACTTTGAAATGTGAGCACCAGCTTTGAGGTTTCAGGTATTTTGCTTAATAAGCTTTAAATAATTGGGTTTATCACTGCTGTGATGCTTAAACGACAAAATGACAGCTTTAACACAAGTGGAGGCTGTCGTTGTTTCAGAAATGCTTTGATGAGTCTTTCATTAACACCCCTTGCTTATTCACAACTTTTGAGCTTCCTGTGTTTTTTTTTTTTTCTGTCCCCCAGGAGATAAGTTGGGCCAACAATACAGAACCCCAGACGAGGTGATCAACAAAGGATCAGACGTCATCATTGTTGGACGAGGCATTTTGGAGGCGACCGATAAGCTCAAGACTGCTGAGTTGTACAGAAAGTCTGGTTGGGAAGCTTACAAACAGAAAGTGGGTCTGGTGACGAGTAAGAAATCTGGAGTGGAATCTGCATCATTGTGATAAACTGTCAAGAACCTCTAAAGGACGGAAACATTAAGGGACAATCCAGCCAGTAGAGGTTAGTAACACATGGTAACTGGACTTGTCAGTTTACATGCCCAACTGTCCAATCAAAACACTTCCTGGTGATAACCATGAAAATAAAAACCTTTGTGACAGTGCTCTACTTACTTGGTCTAATTTCCTTAAAGATATGAATTTTGATTTCCAAAAGTAAATATCCAGAGTGGCCTTTCACATCTTTTAAAATAAAACCATAAAATGGTTGTGATATGGAGCTGTGTGTATCACCAGATTATTTTCCTTTCTAAAAAGCTGGCACCAACACCAAGAACCCAGTTCACCAATGTTTTTCTCATTCAGTGCTGAAAACCAGATTTTAAGGAGGCGGTAGCTTGATCAAGAGCAAACACAAACTAGTTTTCAGCGGGATGTGTAACACTTAAGCACAGAGAACTGAAAACCAGTTGTTTTCCATTAATTATTATGATCGGTCAAAAACCTGTTATGTAGCTAGCTACCAGATTAATTCAGTTAGCGGCACATAAGGCTTTCACAGTTTCACTAAACATTTGAAAAGTTTGAAAACTGTTGAACATTTGGCTGGAAATGAAAATAAAAATTGATTCATACACCTGTTAACACTAATGGGAACTGCATCTGTTGAGCTGTATTGTATTTTTGTATATTTGTCTATTTTCTCAGCGGTAATGTTTTGTTGTATTTTTAGTGTCAAGATTTGTTTAGTCCAAATCATGACCTTACTGTGTACTTATACTGTTATATTTGATTTGCTTTTTTAACATCATTACTTGGGGACTAAAGAAGAAAAATAGCCTTTTGGCTAATTCTGGGTTATTTAACTCTAGAATGTGTTTTATTAAAATTACACTGCCCCTTTCAAATAAATGAATCAGGAATCAATGAATTCAACTATATTCCCATTGCACTTACATCATGTACAGATTATGGATCGAATGTTAACACGAGGACTACTAGGGCTGGACGATAATTCAATAACAATATATATCGATCGATAGACGTGTGGCGCGATAGGAAAAAAGGGGTCGATAAAGTTCGATAGAGTTTTTCTTCCTTCCTTTCAGCCTATCATATTTGTTGATGCTACAGTCACTACTTCCTCTCGACCAATTGTAATCGCGGACTCAGGCACGCCGTCACAATTGTGGTCTTGATTATTTCATATAACTGTGTGAACCTTTTTAAGATCTGGTATAGACACAGTTAGCAACAGACTTTTTGGGGGGGATTATTAAAGAGACAAAATTACTAATATGAGGAAAAAAAAACATAGGAGAATAAAGTAAAAAGAAAAGTGGTATTATTAAGAAAAACATCATTATGAGAATTGAGGGGGAACATTTCCAGAATAGTCAATTTGCAGAACTATCTTAGTCCTGGACTAATAGGGCCAGGATAGATTCTTATAATTATTTTTATTCTTCACGAGAATAAAGTCAGGAGAATATAGCCAAGAGGGATACAAAAATAAACTCGTAATATTACAAAATTAAAAATATTACGAATATAAAGTATATTCTGAGATTAAAGTCCCTCTGATACTGTTTAAGTGACTGAGTCTAACTGCAGATTTGCCACCTTCAACATGGCGGACGCTCTGACGCATCCCCAGCATAGGCAGATCCCGCCCAACGAGGCGTCTACGGACGTTCACTACCTTCTGCCACATACAATATGGCGGTGACGTCGACGTGCAAACCTTTGCCCAATGAGCGTCTACGTCTGTGACGGACAGTACCCGCCAAACGTAGAAACGTACAAAGAAGGAAAGCAGACGTGTTTGGGGAAAAAAGTGTGCTGTGTCTCCTAAAGAGCTCTCCTAAATGGCGAACATTGACAGTTTAATCCTGAAGCTGTATGATGTGAACGCGGTGAAGTTCGGCGAGTACGAGCTGAAGACCGGCTTGAAGTCGCCGATCTACATCGACTTCAGAGTTCTTGTCTCTCATCCTGTTCTTATGAACGAGGTAAGCGCCGCCATAGACATGAGTATCGCCACCACGTGCGGGCTACTTTCTCTCGCTGCACGGCGCATACTCGGATTAAAAACACCAAAATACGGCCTAAAATGATACAATCTTCCCATAGCTACGGTCTCCAATGGTAAATGCTTATAAAATCCTGTAATGAATCTTTCTCGGTGAACACGTGGGCTTCAAAGACGTCTAAAGAGATCTACTTATCAATAAATCGAATATATTCCGAATTAGTGAAGCTTATTCGCGAATCGCCCCATTTTGATATAGCGGAGAGAGATAATGTGGAGGTTGTTCGGCTTGCTTAAATCGGGAGTCCGGTTGAAACAGTTGCTGGATTTTATTAATTTAAGTTCTATAAATTAACTATGTAGGTTCAGTCTATTTACCGTTTAGTCACTAGTCATGGTTGCTAACTGTCTCGTATTGGCAGACGTCCCACCGTTTATCACGACCTGTCGGACTCTGATCGACCATTATCTGACACGTGTGTCACCCGGAGACCACGCCTTCTACGTCTTCTTTTATGTCTGGCAGACTAGACGTCGGCACACTGCTGCCCCCTCCCGTCGTATTGGAAACTACAGCTCCTGCTGGCTCTGTCATCGTAAGACTGCGGTCAAGTGAGCCCTCACTTGATTTTGTTGGTCTCGCAAACACTAAGGATTACAGCAGAGACTACTTTTCAAAATAAAAGCAGCATGTTCGCGGTGTATCATGCTGAAGTGGCAGCACCGATTGATTATCTGCGGTTTAGTTGCTACAGTGACAGCAACTTTGTTCAAAATTACTGTGTATATACAGATTTCAAATGGCTCTTATTTTGAAATTCCACATCAAAATTGTCTGAAACTTGTTAAGCCACATCTGGTGATGTTCTACTGTCCTGCTGAAGTGGCAGCATCGATTTATCTTTCATTTAGTTGCTATAGTGACACCAACTTTGTTCAAAATTACTAAATATATATACAGATTTCAATTGGCTCTTATTTTGAAATTCACGTCACATTTGGATGAAAGTTGTTGAGCAACATCAGGAGGTTTTCTATTGTCAACACAGGTCAAATTGAGTCAATGTAGAGATTTATAAATCCCAAATCATATAGATGGACTTCTGGGGATCATCATCTGTCATCTGTAAGTGAAAGTAGTCACCTGTTTAAAAAAAACAAAAAAAAAAGTTGTTTGAGGCTCAAGAGTGTGACCAAAGTATGTATTTCCATTTTCACCAGCAAACCAGAAAAATGCTGCTACTAGCTTGGCGAACAACCCAATGACTGTGACCAGGAACACATCTAAAGGTTCCAGGACACTGGACCTTGAGGACTGACATTGAAGTTACTATTATTATTAATATAATTATAGTTGTGTTGGGAACATTATTAAGTCAGCGATTGCTGACTTGATAATGCTTTTATATAAAATCCTGACCTGTCTGTAAGATTTAAAGAAATGTTCAGATCAAAAAGGGGGTCCTATATTAAAATTAGAAGAAAACCAGACTCTCTTTTTTTCCTGTTTATTCAAAGGTTCCAGTTTGTCCGGTTCCTGCGATCTCTTGTGTAAATGTCCTGAAGGCAAAGGGGAGGATGAGCTTGTGGATCTAATTGTACCGTGAAGGGATCCTGTTTCATAAAATCTATATTTAAATCTTCATGAGTAGTGCTGTAGGAAACCTGGACCCCAGTTCCACTGAGATACCAGTCCTCTCCTGCCTCCCTCTCCAGAATAGATGTGCGTTTGTCATCATATTTAGTTAATGTTGAAAGTATTAAATAGCCACAGCTAGAGTTTTTTTTTTTTCCCCAACAGTTGTTGGCATGATATCAGACATTTGTATGCAGATCAGTGGACTGAGGACGCAGCTTTAGTGATATTTACCAAGTACCCTTGTTCTGCTTATATCCACAGGTTTCCAGTCTCATGTATCAGCGAGCGCAAGATGAGAAACTTATGTTTGACTTGGTGTGTGGGGTTCCCTATACGGCCCTGCCTCTGGCCACCATCATCTGCTCAAGAAATGAACTGCCCATGGTCATCAAGAGAAAAGAGGCCAAAGACTACGGTGAGCCCACCTGAATTTATCAAGCTCTCAAAGCACAAAGTGGGTCAGGCTTGTTTATAGTCAACAAAATGTTCCTTCCATTAGTTTTCCCTGCATAAAAAGGCACAGTTGTAGGTCAGTGTGTCTCCTGCAGCTTCTAATGACCTTCATGTAATCTTTCTGTAGGAACTAAGAAGATGGTGGAGGGGTCGTTCTCTGAGGGCGATAAGTGTTTGATCATCGAGGACACGGTGACCAGTGGTAGCAGCATCCTAGAGACGGCAGAAGTTCTTCAAAAAGAAGGGCTGGAGGTGAGCGATCAATAAAGTTTAGACTAATTAGGATGATGAGATGCTGCAATAAAAATTCACTGGGTTTTTTTTGCTCGATGGTGTATTATGGATTGGTTTCTGTTCTACGCCTTCAAGGTGACAGACGCCATTGTTCTGATGGACAGAATGCAAGGAGGGATGGAGATGCTCAAGTCTCAGGGAATCCGGCTCCTACCAATCATCTCCATGTTTAAACTGCTTGATGTGCTGTGTGCAGCTGGACACATCGATGATGCAACCGACCAGAGAGTGCGCGAGTACATCCAGGACAATGGCACTTACAAGTACTGAAAATTTTTTTATTTTTTGGCTTCTTTTGTGCAGGGTGGCCTAAAAAGTCCTGCATTTATTAATTTATTCATGGTTTTAGGATTTGAACGTCGCAAACACACCTGCGTTTTAAATAATGGCATTAGTTTGTTCATAGTTTGTTTTTGGTTTGAGGAAACTGGTTCCAGACCAGTAGGACCCACACACGTCATTCACCCAGCATGCATTGCATAGGTGAGAAAATGACGATGTCCGTGGGTTGAAAATTTAACCAAGGAAATACATCTGAGTTTTTGCCTGTCACAAACAGCAATTTTTAAGTTAATAGGAATTTGACAACATATTTAGGCCAATCCCAAATAATTATTTAAAACTAATCGCAGAGATTACATCAGCATCTTATCAGGATTAAGTTGACCAAGTACCCCATTCACACCAAGCAACAGCCTCTAATGACCCAGAACAGTGATGGGTGGGTCACTGATCTGCATCTGATTTAGAAGGCGCCTAGGAGGATGGGCCTCCAGGGGCCACGAGCCACCAGAATTAACAACGACTCCCGGATAGATTTTAAAAACGTTTTCAGAAAAACTGAGCCAAAGTCCAGTTGCCTCAGATTTAATACTGTTTTCATTTACTGAGGCCCTGATAGCTGAGAAGTTGCACAAGTATTATGAAAGCATTGTGTAATTTTCCTTCCACTTCACAGTTAAGCTCTGCTCTGTCACATAAAATCCCAATAAAATATACTGTAGCTTGTGGTTGTTAAATGACAAAGTGTAAATATATAAATCCTCCTTAAAGGTCTGTTTTAGCCTCATCTTTGCTGTCTCTCTTTCAGGCCTGAGACGAACGGCCATGGGTCTCCAGCTATCAAGAAGCAGCGAGTGGAACAGGAGCCAAAATTGACACATGCAGAGAGAGCTGCGCTTCCTGGTATGTAAAACAATATATTTTAAGCTGCGCAGGAGTAGCTAGGACTGCTGGGAGATGTAGGCACAGCCCAGGAAAGCAGCTGCAAAGCCTGCTGCCACGTCACAAATGTTTCCTAGAGCATAGATCCACCACTATTCACAGACACCTAAATTGGCTAAAACCTGCATTGCATGAGTTGCTCTTGACTCTAACAATGATTCAGCATAAATATGCAAAACAGGTGCTGCACCCAGGATTTCCGTAATAGTTTACCTCCCATATCCAGGTCTGCACTACGTCCCGCCCTAGTCATCTCTGTCCAGCGATCGTCACAAGTCTGGCTCTTGTTGCAAGTTATATCTCACTTCCAAAAAGTACAATGTGAAAGCAAACAGCACCAAACAAAACAGTTCTAATAAAGTCTGTCTTTGTTCTGGACCAAACTAGCGAAGCAAAAAAAATGTTCCTTGTGTGAATACATGGATAAAGTCATATTCAATAAATCAGAATATGGTTCAATGTGGCTCATTTTTCGGATTAAATGTAAACTCCTCTGTTCAAGGGTAAGTAGCTCTTCTAATGTTTGACTTCTCCTCTTTGCGGGCCGTATTACAAAGGAACATATTTTATAACTAACACAAACGTTAAAAGCAAATGGCTTTTCAGTGACACAACATAATTTTTGCTGCACTCTTAACAATAGGGGCCTTAAACTTTGAAATGTGAGCACCAGCTTTGAGGTTTCAAGTATTTTGGTTAATAAGCTTTAAATAATTGGGTTTAACACCGCTGTGATGCTACAAAATGACACAAGGTGGTGCTGTTGTTTCAGAAATGCTTTGAGTCCTTCTTGCTCATTCTTCTTGTGTTTTTCCAATCCTGCAGGAGATAAGTTGGGTCAACAGCGCGCAACCCCAGAAGAGGTGGTCCACTAAGGCTCAGATGTCATCATTTAGGAGGCGAATAAGATCGAAGCTGCTGAGTTGAACAGAAAGTCTGGTTGGGAAGCTTACAAACGGAAAGTGGGTCTGGTGACGAAAATCTCAGGAGTGTAATTTGCATCATTGTGATTAACTGTATGTACTGATTAACAACGGCAAGGGACAATCCAGCCAGTAGATGTTAGTAACACATGGCAACTGAAGATGTCAGTTTACATGCCCAACTGTCCAATCAACACACTTCCTGGTGTTATAGATCTAATTTCTTCTGGGAAAAATCTTGAATGAATAAGAAAGGGATTTTTTTTTGTTTGTTTTGTGATGCAACACAGCCAAGGTATAAAGTTAAACTTAGCATTTTGTCAAAGCATGAATCCAAAAGTGTGGAGAGGTGTAAGGTCTGCCTTAGACTAATCTGTGCAGGCTGTGGGATGGCAGCAGACATTTTGAAACCACCTGGAAACAAACACAATAAATTGTTTACAGTATGCATCAACATTCAGCTGGTCAGAGTTTTTATGTATCCAGTTATTAAAAGAAAACAACTTAATTTAGTATTATTATTATTATTATTATTATTTTTTAGTTTCAGTATTTGACCAGCAGAACCGATCCAGAGAAATGATCCAGTCTCTGGCTGAGTTGCATCAATGCATGATGTGTAATTTGTTTAGTTAAGGCCTCTTTTTCTTTTGCCGTTCTTTGACACTGTCCTGTAATTTCTACAACATTTAGTGTAAATAATCAGTGATTACAACCACATACGTTCATTGTTGTTTGCAGCTCTTCAATGCCTCACAAAAGGTATAGAGATGTTTTCTCATATTAACGTGTTAATTGAAATCTGTTCTTGACTTGCAATGTAATTGAAAGAGACATATTGAACATTCTTTTGTTTTTAGTTGGTACTTAGACCCATTTATAAAACAATGTGAGTTTAATAGTGTTTTCTCTTGATTGTATTTTCCATCTAAAAGTGTTTTTATGAGTTTTGTGGCATGAAATTGTTAATGTTGAATAAAGAGGACAGCCTTGTTTATTGGTGTACTGTGGATACATTTTTGCCATCCATTCTTAAAACAGCTTAAAATTAACTGCCTAATGAGCTGATTCAATAAATGAGATCTGTTTTTCCTGGAATCAAGCTTCTTTCACATCCAGATAGCCTACTTTAAAGCTCTCATGTGTTTTTTGCAGGGTTTGATAATGATGAAAAAAACCTTGTGGCAGTGTTTAATTTACTAGGTCTAATTTCCTTAAAGATATTAATTTTATTTGCAAAAATATACAACCAGAGTGGCCTTTCACATCCATTACAAGCAGTGTGAAAACCAGTGAGATGGTTGTAATATGGAGCTGTGTGTATCACCAGATTATTATTTTCCTTTCTAAAACATTGGCACCAACACCAAAAACCCGGTTCAACAATGTTTTGCTCATTTAGTGCTGAAAACCAGATTTTTAGGAGGTGGTTGCTTAATCAAGAGCAACCACAAACTAGTTTTCTGTGGGATGTGTTAAACTTATACCTTTATCTTTCTGTGAAAGAAAAATACTTCAGTGATAAAACAAGTCAGATTCAAGATTTTAGTTTACGGATGCAGGTTTATTTACTAGTGCAGAAAACTGAAAACCAGTTGTTTTCCATTAATTATTATGATGGGTCACGTACCTGTTATGTAACTACCAGATGAAATTAAACAGTTAGCGGCACATAAAGCTTTCACAGTTTCACTAAACATTTGAAAAGTTTGAAAACTTGAACATTTAGCTGGAAATTAAAATTGTTGATTCATACACCCGTCCACACTAATGGGAACTGCATCTGTTGAGCTGTATTGTATTTTTGTATATTTTTGTCTCTATTTGTGTCAAGATTTGTTTAGTCCAAATCATGATGTTACTGTGTTTTGTACTTATAATGTTATTTGATTTACTTTTTTAACATCATAACTAGGGGACTAAAGAAGAAAAATAGCCTTTTTTTTTTTAAAATGACACTGCCCCCTTTCAAATAAATGAATCAGGAATCAATGAATTCAACTATATACCCATTGCACTTACATCATGTACAGATTATGGATTGAATGCTAACACAAGGACTGCATATTACGGTATGTTGAAACCAGAGGACTACTGTCACCATGTCAAAGTGGATTCAGAAAGGAAGAGGTACAAATGGTAAATGGTTTGTACTTGCATAGCACATTAACGCCGTGACAATGGACCAGTCATATGTTTAGGATCAGATATTAGGTAAACACAAGTTAATAGGGAAGTCATGGTGGTGTTTTTTCAAATCAAGATAGTGTACAATATTGTATGGAAGGATAGGTTACTTAAATGTACAGAATAGGAATCACTAGAAGGGCTTACAGGTGGATTACAAATGTTTTATTTGATAGAGTTATACAGGTACACATGAGAGTAGCAAGAGCAGGTAAATACAGAGTAAACAATGGAGCTCCACAGGGCATCATTATAAGCCCTTTATTGTTTTCGATCATGGTTAATGTTTTCTCTGGTGTAGAGCAGGATATTATGCAGTCTATATTTGCTGATGATGGGGCCTTGTGAAGAAAAGGGAAAAATATGATATCCAAACTCGGCAATACAGGTGGAAATAGGAGAGCTCACTTTAGGCAGAAGCAAGTTATGATGAATTATTGGGTAAGCCTGCAACAGCATAAGGCAGAAAGCCATCCAGCTGTAGGAACTCTGCAGCCGTCTGGGGAACGTGGAAAGGTTAAAAGAGACTGCTTTGCTTTGCTTGGCCAGCAACTAAATGTGCTAGGGACATGGGAACGCATGAGCAGAGATATAGTTCTACAACAACAGGAACTGGGTAGATTTACTAAACAATAGAGTAAAGAGAGCATATAAATGCTTTCTTGTTATACTTACAGATGACTTTAATGATTCAGGTAAAACAGGTTTGTTTGTTTGTTATTCCTGAGCTGAAGCAAAGAGCGTCTGATCATTTAGCTGTATTTACAGTACTACAGATGGTATTACAGTGGGTACAGCAAAATAGAGTAGGTAGAGTACTATTATGTGTAGATTTGGTGTAATCCTTAATAGGCCAGGACGATATAAAAAAAAAAAGAATATCAAAATATAAATGAAATTGATCAATATTGATAATAGTCAACAGATTCAAAATGTATATTTTAAGTGCAACGCTAGTATATTCTGAGATTAAAGTCCCTCTGATACTTTTTAAGTGACTGAGTCTAACCGCAGATTTGCCACCTTCAACATGGCGGACGCTCTGACGCATCCCCAGCATAGGCAAACCCTGCCCAACAAGGCGTCTACGGACGTTCACTACTTTCTGCCACATACAATATGGCGGTGACGTCGACGTGCAAACCTTTGCCCAATGAGCGTCTACGTCTGATACGGAGAGTACCCGCCAAACGTAGAAACGTACGAAGAAGGAAAGCAGACGTGTTTGGGGAAAAAAAGTGTGCTGTGTCTCCTAAAGAGCTCTCCTAAATGGCGAACATTGACAGTTTAATCCTGAAGCTGTATGATGTGAACGCAATGAAGTTCGACGAGTACGAGCTAATGACCGGCTTGAAGTCGCCGATCTACATCGACTTCAGAGTTCTTGTCTCTCATCCTGCTCTTATGAACGAGGTAAGCGCCGCCATAGACACGAGTATCGCCACCACGTGCGACCTACTTTATCTCGCTGCACGGCGCATACTCGGATTAAAAAAACCAAAATACGGCCTAAAATGATACAATCTTCCCATAGCTACGGCCTCCAAGGGTAAATGCTTATAAAATTCTGCAATGAATCTTTCTCGGTGAACACGTGGGCCCCAAAGTTGTCTAAAGAGATTTACTTATCAATAAATCGAATATATTCCGGAGTAGTGAAGCTTATTATTCGCGAATCGCCCCATTTTGATATAGCAGAAAGAGATAATGTGGAGGTTGTTCGGTTTGCTTAAATCGTGAGTCCAGTTGAAACAGTTGCTGAATTTATTCATTTAAGTTGTATAAATTAACTATGTAGGTTCAGTCCATTTACAGTTTAGTCACTAGTCATGGTTGCTAACTGTCTCGTATTGGCAGACGATCCACCGTTTATCACGACCTGTCGGACTCTGATCGACCATTATCTGACACGTGTGTGTCACCCGGAGACCACGCCTTCTACGTCTTCTTTTATGTCTGCCAGACTAGACGTCGGCACACTACTGCCCCCTCTGGTCGTATTGGAAACTACAGCTCTGCTATACCTGCTGGCTGTCATCGTAAGGGTAGGGAAAAGTTGGAGAATAGTTTCACACGACTGCGTTCAGTTCAGTTTAGCCGACACGTCACACGCTACCTCTCTTATTTTGGTACACACAACGCTACTGCTCATGTTCCATAATTTACAGTGAAACACACAGATGACGTCAGTGTAGAGCACACATCATAAAAATGCATGTTGACAATATTCCAGCTAGATGACATGAGCTGACGGTGGCTGCTACTAGCTTGGCGGACAACCCAATGACTGGGT
Organism: Fundulus heteroclitus; assembly: GCF_011125445.2. Lineage (NCBI taxonomy): Eukaryota > Metazoa > Chordata > Actinopteri > Cyprinodontiformes > Fundulidae > Fundulus > Fundulus heteroclitus. The sequence goes on along the minus strand of NC_046367.1, from coordinate 36,700,524 downwards.
TCTGTTGGTCTCAGCTCTCCCTTGAGGAGCTAATTCAGCCACTTGATTCAGGTGTGCTGGACCAGGGACACATCTAAAGGTTCCAGGACACTGGACCTCGAGGACTGACATTGAAGTTGCCTGCCATAGGCTGTCAGTGGTGTTAGCTTGTGGCTAGTGATGTATGTTTACGCCACACATCATTGTAAAACACACAAGACAAGTCATCAAGTACTTAAATCTCAATTTTCTGCAGCTTTCCAACAAACAGTAGGGACAGAATTTTCCCTTAGTAGAAGTGTTTTGGTAAATCTGGCCGTGCACTGCCGGTAATTTTCAAAACAGTTCTTTGTGAAGCGATTTGTTTTTTTTTTTTTGGTTTTTAAGAGCTCGGACTGTTTTAGAAGAAGTAGAGACCCAAATGGAAGTACAACACCATGCAAAAAGTGAAATTTTTTCGTGGTCTCCTTTAAAAAATTTATGATTTTTGAGTTTTAATTAGTTTTAAAAACTACTTTGTAGAATGAATGGATCTGTGGGGGTCGCTCAATATGAAGGCTTTTCTCTGTGAGGGCAGTAAACTTGGTGAAATGCTTAACACTGGTGTGCATTTCAAATTAGTGAAGATTGTCCTTTTGAACTACGTTATATATTTAATTGCAGCAATTATTATTACTCTCATTATTACTATTATTATTATTTTAAATTATTATAGTTGTGTTGGGAGCAAAACAAAACCTGGTTCCATGTGCGATAGCCGACTGCTCTATTACATTCTGACCTGTCTGAGAGATTTAAAGCAAGGTTCAGATCAAAAAGGGGTCTTATATTAAAATTAGAAGAAAACCAGACTCCTGTGATACACTGGTGTCCAGGGTGCACCCCGCCTCTCGCCCATTGAATGCTGAAGATGGGCACCAGCACCCCTCGCAACCCCATAAGGGATAAGCGAGTCAGAAAATGGATGGATGAAAACCAGGCTCTTTTCTGTTATTCAAAGGTTCCAGTTTGTCCGGATCTCACAATCTCTTGTGTAAATGTCTTGAAGGCAAGGGGGAAGATGAGCTTGTGGATCTAATTGTACCGTGAAGGGATCCTTTTCACCAAATCTATATTTAAATCTTCATCAGTAGTGCTGTAGGAAACTTGGACCCCAGTTCCACTGAGATACCAGTCCTCTCCCGCCTCCCTCTCCATAATAGACGTGCGTTTGTCGTTTAATTTAGCTAATGTTGAAAGTATGTGACAGATTACCTTGTTCCTCCTGCAGGGGACTAAAGGTGCAGCTTTAGTGGAATTTACCAAGTACCCCTTTTCCTGCTTATATCCACAGGTTTCCAGCCTCATGTACCAGTCTCCCTATACGGCCCTGCCTCTGGCCACCATCATCTGCTCAATAAATGAACTGCCCATGGTCATCAAGAGAAAAGAGGCCAAAGACTACGGTGAGCCAACCTGAATTTATCAAGCTCTCAAAGCACAAAGTGGGTCAGGCTTGTTTCTAATCAACAAAATGTTCCTTCCATTAGTTTCCCCTGCATAAAAAGTCATAGTTGTAGGTCAGTTTGTCTCCTGCAGCTTCTTATGACCTTCTTGTAATCTTTCTGTAGAACCTAAGAAGATGGTAGAGGGGTCGTTTCTTGTGTTGGGCCAACAGTACACAACCTCAGAAGAGACGATCAACAAAGGCTCTGACGCCATCTTTGAGGGACAAGGCATTTTGGAGGTGCCGATAGGGTTGAAGGAACGAACAAGATCTGTGGATCGGCTTGTGCATTTTGGATGTGCTGATAAGGTTGAAGCGGCAGAGTTGTAGAAAAGGCGGGTTGGGAAGCATAAGAACGAAAAGTTAAAACCAGCAAGATCTCTGGAGCGGATTGTGCATTTTCGTGTTTAACTGTCAAGAACCTCTAAAGGACGGCAAACATTAAGGGACAATCCAGCCACTAAATATTAGCAACCCATTTTGTTCATTTAAGTTCTATAAATTCACTATATAAATTCAGTCCATTTATCATTTAAACCAGTCACGGTTGTCAACTTTTTCATGCAAATGCCATTCTGCATTATTATTTTTTGCATATAAACATGGTTGAACATTCTTCCACACACTGTTTTTTTTTCATCCTGCATTGTTGCATTCTGATCCCTGCTGCACTTTATATCATAATGTTGCCTTATCCCACCTGTAATCTCACTACACTGTCGTAAGATGTATGCAATGAAATTTTGTTCTGTATGCACTCTGTACAAACAAAATAACAATAAAGTTTTCTAAGACACATGTCTGTCACCTGGAGACCTTGCTTTCTGCCTCTTTTTCTTTCATTTCTGCCAGACTAGACACCAAAATGTACACTGCTGCCCCTGGGTCAAGGCAAGTTGCTGCTCCCCCTCCCGTCTCGTACATGGCTCAGCAGCGCCAGCCAATCAGCACACAGGCTCAGCCTGGCCCGCCCACTCAACTTCTCTTCACTCAACACACAAACAACCACATGGCTGCTGCTCAGACTCAGAGACCACACCAGCAGAAAAACATGAAGAGGGAAAGAAACGCAGTTTGGCTTTTTTAATGTGGTAATTGAAATCAAGCTGTATGTTTTGTAAAAAGCTGGTTAAATTCAGTGGAAACACAACAAATTTATCTAAGCACGTGAAAAACCATGGGCAAGAAAACGTCAAAACAAAAGGAGACTAAACTTCTGTCATTGCCCTGACAGACCCACAGACTGACATCACTGACTGAGGCGTTTCAGTCCTCCATGGAACATCCAGGTAGATCAGAGTGTTCATCTTCAGCAGCAGTTCATGTTAACTTTCAAAGTAGATATTATCTACCATATGTTACTGGAGCCCACACAGAAAATAAGAACCCAGTACGTATATCCTATTAAAAAGTGTTATTTGGGATAAGATAACATTAGCTAATCCTTTATTTATTCCACAATGGGGAAATTTATAGGATTAAAGCAACAGGCAGGTGCACACAACACAGACAAAATTACATAAGGATTGAAAGATATATGAGGTGGATTAGGAAGAAAAAAAACGAACTTATTATTATATAATTGTAATAAAATAAAAATCACAAAACCCGAAAGGTCAACAGTTTCATGATACATCAAGCTTAAATGTCGAAAGTATCTGTGAATGTTGTGCATTTAATGGCAAAAAGGAAGCCTTTCTCAGAAATTCAGAGGGCAGAGAATTCCCAAAGTATCTAACATATTGTACTTCCTGCAATGGAAGGGAAAAAAATGTTGGGGACTGACTAATATACAGCAGGTCAAAAAAGGCCATATTCTGGCTGCAGTGCTTGCTGTTCTCTGATGAAGTAAAGATCAACTACTGCACTAAATTCAATAGATGGGTTGAAAATATCCAATATAAAATACAGAGATTTCGAGGGCATGAAGTATACAGTTAAGTTGATTTTTTTAGGGGGGTGTGTGTGTGTGTGTGTGTGTGTGTGTGTGTGTGTGTGTGTGTGTGTGTGTGTGTGTGTGTGTGGTGTCGGCAGGTGTACAGGGGGGCCAAAAAGACTGCGTTGTCCCGGGCCCTAGCAAAGCTGTCAGCTGGCCTGGCCGTCAGTACAGGTCACACATCAGAAAAATGCATGTTGACAATATTCCAGCTAGATAACATGAGCTAACAGTGGCTGCTACTAGCTTGGCGGACAACCCAATAACTGGGTTTTGTCGGACTCAGCTTCCCCTTGGAGCTGGTCGGATAAATAAATACTGAAGCAACAACCCAAACCCCCCAGTTACCCTCACTGCTGAGAACCCTGGCGTCTGCTGGTCACCTTGGGCCAGCGTTCTTCAGTGACGGTCCTCCAGATCTGGTGTCCAGCAACTGTTACTGGTGTTTCTGCTCCAACACATCTGAGTCAAATAATCAGGTCATCAGCAGAACTCTGGAGAAGTTCACTGCAGACTGAAGAGCTAATTCAGCCACTTGATTCGGGTGTGCTGGACCAGGGACACTTCTAAAGTTTCCAGGACAACGGACCTCGAGGACTGACATTGAAGTTCCCTGCCATAGGCTGTCAGTGGGGTTAGCTGCACAGCATTGCAAAACACAGAAGTCAAAGTACTTAAATCTCAGTATATATATATATATATATATATATATATATATATATATATATATATATATATATATGCTCTGTGGAGTTCCATTTTCTATTCTGTATTTACCTGCTCTTGCTACTCCCATGTATAACTCTATCAACTAAAACATTTTTTATCCACCTGTAAGCCCTTCCAGTGATTCTCATTCTGTATATTTATTTAAGTAACCTATCCTTCCATACAATATTGTACAGTATCTTGATATGAAAAAACACCACCATGACTTCCCTATTAACTTGAGCTTGCCTAATATCTGATCCTAAACATATGACTGGGTCCATTGTCAAGGTGTTAATGTGTGTGTGTAAAGCGCTTTGGGTCATTGGACTTGATTTTGCGCTATACAAGTACAAGCCATTTACCATTTGTACCTCTTCCTTTCTGAATCCAATTCATTGATTCCTGATTCATTTATTTGAAAGGGGGCAGTGTAATTTTAATAAAACACATTCTAGAGTTAAATAACCCAGAATTAGCCAAAAGGCTATTATTCTTCTTAAGTTCCCTTCTTTAGTACTATGTGTAGATTTGGTGTAATCTATAATAGGCCAGGACGATATAGAAAAAAAGTATATTGATTAAATCGAAATCATATTGATCGATTTCGATAATTATCAACAAATTCAACATGTATATCTTAAGTGCAGGGCTGGCTGTTTTATGATGTTGCTTAAACTCTTTTTAGACACAGAACACACAAACATTTGATTCAACCAAGTTTTTAAAAGCGAAAAAAAGAACGCAAAGTCTTTGAAAGGGTGGAGCTTGATGACTGCGCGTTCCTGGGTCTACGTTTGTGATTGGTTGGGAGGATGGAAGGCCTGTAATATTACATATTAATATTACAGAGAAAGGAAAACTGTTATTCTATTTAACTTTTAATTGATACTTTTTTTCTATCATCGATACATGTCTATTGGTTGATATTTATTGTTAATGAATTATCGTCCAGCCCTAAACCTTAATGTCTATTTTAGCTCTCTCACCGAAAACCGTCCAGAGGTTGTGTACCAAATGCATGAAATTGTATTTAGACTTGCAAAGTCTCAAGTAGTATTTTTATGTAGGTACCTCCACATATAGATACTAAGGTGAATGATAAAGCAGATTGTCTTGCAGAATAATCTCTAAAACAAGATTGAGTTATGAAAATTGTATTTGGTAAATCTGAAATAGAATCCATTATCAAGAACCAAGTGAAATGGCAGCAGTTTTCGGAGGAGGGGACTAAAGGTTGTCCCTTGTTTTGGATACAAAACACCATAGGAAAATGGAAATAAACAGGGAAAATCGAAAAGAAAATGTATGTCAAGGTCACCATCGGGATACAGGATTAAATAAAATTTTACATTTGGTGGGTAAACATCTAACATGTGTTGGAGGCATGGACTTCATGGACTTCTTGTTTTTTACTTTTTTTGGACCTTCATAAAAGTATGTATAATTCAATGTGAAAAATATAGAGTTAGTATAGAAAATAAAGTAAAACAAGAATTAAGGAAACATGTTGTGGAGACATTAATGATGAACAAAGATAAATAAAGCATCCATTAGCATTTTAAAAGCAACGGGACCCTGTACAAGAATATAGCTTTGTTAGGTAAGATAGATACTAATGTCCGCACTCAAGAACAGTAGATGAGGAGCCAAGATGGCGGCTAGCGTTCTTTGTTCAGAACTTTCGTCCAACTTTCCTCTTCTCCCGTCGGAACAGATACTTTTGTAATGTCTTCAACCTCAACAACAAAACGCAAAACCGAAGGTCATCTGGTACTTACTCCTACAAAGTCACCATCTACCAAGAAAGGTAAAATTGAGCAAGCCACAGCAGAGAACGTGATAGTGGTGCTAAAGCTGGCTATTGAAGAGCAAGGGACATCTATTGGAAAATCTATCGATGACTTGAAGTTTAATTTTCTCTCCGCTGACATACAAGATATTAAAATCACACTGCAAACCACATCCTCGAGATATAATCATCCAATTTTCTATGAAGCATTTCCGCAACATGATCTGGAAATGGCAAAAAACTCTGGCTACCTGAAGCAAAGAAATCTCCTGTTCAAAAAAGACCGGGAGAAACGCAGCCGGCTGTGGCCAATAATCCAACAAGCCCGCAAGGATAAGAAGGTTGCATGCTTTGTAGGAGGACAAGCTTTTGTGGACGGCAAGAAAATTAACTGTTTCATCAGATTCTATTCAACTTATTATGGAGGAAAAGTTCTATGTTCCCAGTTGAGTTCAACTAAAAACTCAGACATTTATCTTGTTTAGTTCTTTTTCTTCTTTAATATGTGAAAGTTCTATTCATTTAATGCTCGAGGACTGAGGGATATCACTAAAAGAAAAGCTTTATTTCTGTTTGCAAAAAATTGTGGTGCTGATTTTTGTTTATTTCAAGAGACTCATTCCATTGAAAGTGACTATAAACTATGGAAAACTCAGTGGGGAGAAGATTTGTGGATGGCCCATGGAACTCACCGTGCAGCAGGTACATTAACTTTGAAGCACAAATTTAATAGCAGCATCATCTCCACCGAAGCCGACCCAGCTGGACACTATATTCTCACAGTTATTAAATGTGATCATTTTTTCTCTCTTATTGGTAACATTTATGGTTACAACAACGCCAAGGAAAATGTCAGGCTGCTTGAAACTTTAAATTCCAGTATTGATGCTTTCATTAAAAAATTTAATGATATTAGGATAATTTTAGGAGGAGATTTCAACATTACTGTGAATGATGAAGTTGACCGATGGCCTAGCAAGCAAAAAATAAATTCTCAGATTGTTGACTTTATGAATGAGCAAAGTTTAATAGATATTTGGAGGGTAAATAATCCAAACACAAAAAACTTTACATGGCAAAATAAAGCTGGTCCGCAACACTCAAGAATAGATTTTTGGTTAATATCTGACTTCTTTCAACATTCCAATTGCAAAGATGAGATTATTCAAGCACCCCTTACTGATCATAAAGGCATTTTGCTAGAGGTTTGTATTTCCCCTGATAGAACTACTAAAAGGTACCCTGCATATTGGAAAATGAATAACTCCCTTCTTAATGACAATTTTTTTTATTTAACAATTAAAAACAAAATTGCCGAGCTCTTAAAACTAGCACAATCTGAAAATAACTATGGACGTTATTGGGAGCTTTTAAAATATGAGTTAAGAAAGATCTTAAGTAAAGCTGGGGCAAGTAGAATAAAAAATAGCATAAAGGAGGAAACCTCCCTGATCTCTGAGTTGATATAATTATCTATTCTTCCTGAAAATCAATCTGAACTACAAAGAGCCAAATTACATCACTTTCATCTTAAACTTGATCAAATTTACATTAAAAAAGCAAAAGGAGCTTTTTTTACGTTCACTGGCCAAATGGTTAGAAGAGGGAGAACAAAACTCTAGCTACTTCAAACTTGAAAAGCAAAGACAAACAAAAAATGTACTAAATATTACTAAACTAAATTCAAATGGCACAGTAATTGATAATCCTAAAATGATTGCCAGTATATGTGAAACTTTTTATAAATCATTGTATGAGTCTAGACATTCTCCTGAGGAACATGACCATTTCTTTAAAGAGGTAAAATTACTAATATGAGAAAAAAAGACCTAGGACAATAAAGTAAAAAAAACAAAACAAAACAAAAAACAAAAAAAAAACAAAAAAAAAACATAAAAGTGGTAATGTTATGAGAAAAACGTCATATTATGAGAATTAAGAGGGAACATTTCCAGAATAGTCAGTTTGCAGAATTATTTCACTCCTGGAGTAATAGGGCCAGGTTAGATTATTTTAATTATTTTTATTCTTTACGAGAATACATTCAGGAGAATGAAGCTAAAGGGATACGAAAATAAACTTGTAATATTACAAAAATAAAAATATTACGAATACAAAGTATATTCTGAGATTAAAATCCCTTTGATATTGTTTAAGTGACTGAGTAACTGCAGATTTGCCACATTTAACATGGCGGACGCTTTGACGCATCGCAGCATAGGCAGAACCCGCCCAACGACGCGTCTACGTATATAAGGTCCATGCGTTCTGCAAATCCAATCTTCCTGTGTTGTTGCCAAGACCGGACTTGACTCGCCTTCTCGTGAATTGAGAAACGCCCCTTGTTTCTCCCCCTGCTCTTATGAACGTAAGTACCGCCACCAAGTGTGGCCTGCTTTCTCTCGCTGCACGGCGCATGCTCGAGTTAAAAATACCAAAATACGGCCTAAGGTGACACAATGTTCCCATAGCTACGGTCTTCAATAGTAAATGCTTATAAAATCCTGTAATTATTCTTTCTCGGTGAACACGTGGGTTCTAAAGTCCTCTAAAGAGATCTGCGTATCAATAAATCGAATATATTCCGGAGTCGTGTTGGGGACGTGTGAAGCTGCTTATCTCGAATCGCCCCATTTTGATTTAACAGAGACTGCTGTCCACGCTGATGCGTGAAACGACCAGCTGTCCACGATAAAGTGGAGATTGTTTCGGGTTGTTTAAATCGGGAGTCCAGTTGAAACAGTCACTGGATTTGTTCATTTAATTTCTATGAATTCACTGTATAAGTTCAGTCAATTTACCATTTCAACCAGTCGCGGTTGCTAATTCGTATTAGCAGGCGTCACACCGTTAATCGCGGCCTGTTGGATTCTGTGGTTGACCATTTTCCGAAACGTGTCTGTCACCTGGATACCTCGTTGGGCGCAGGTATTCACGTCGACGTCGCCGCCATATTGTATGTGGCAGAAAGTAGTGAACGTCTATGTTCCCTGTGTATATGTTTTGATCATTTATATAGAAAGATATAGACGGAGCTTACATATGCTTGTAAATAAATTTGGATTAATTGATAGAGATTGGCAGCCTAATTGGCTTTTGATCGATGTGCATATATATAGATTTTGAAGTATTCTAAATAAATGTGTGTTTATATATAATTATATGTCCCCAGGCACAAGCGAACTAATTTATTTATTTATTTATTTTTACATTTACCAATTCAATAACTCAAACAAGTGATATAAATGAATGAATGAATGATGATGAAAGAATTTATTTAATGTTTTGTGACAGTTTGTATTAAGAAGTTTAAAAAAAGAAGTATTTTGTTTGTATCGTTTATTAATTTATTTTATATTAATACATAACCTCACTGTATTTGTTTATAATATTTGCTACAGTCACAAGCTATGATTTTAAGAAAAATAAAGATCCACTTAAATGTGAATCATTTCGTCCAGTGAGTCTATTACTGTCATTATAGGATATTGACCAAAGTACTAGCAGCAAGGATTGAGCCTGTTATAAGTAATATAATACATCCTGACCATACAGGATTTGTTGCTGGTTAACAACTTCCCAGTAATCTCTGTCGCCAATTTTTATTCCTACATATTTATTTTTTAAATTAAATAAATGTACATCTACCTAAAAACTACCTTTTTAGATGGAAAAAAAAAAACAGTCCCCCGGATAAAAAAAACAGTCCCCCGGTTAAGAAGAGAGTTTCTAGACAGACAGAGAGAGGAGGGGAGCCTAGCTCTACCAAATTATATGCATTATTACTGGGCAGCTAATCTACATAAGTTGCTATTTTGGGTCTCGCAGTTAGATGATGAGGAAACCCCAGTATGGGTACAAATGGAAAGATATGCATCTAGCCCAATATCCCTGCGTTCCCTGATTTGTGCCCCTCTGCCCCTAAGCAAAATCTGGGTCCAATTCAGAACTCACTTTAAAAACAGAAATACCCTCCTGTCTGCTCCCGTTTATGGCAATCACCTGTTCTCTCCAGCTCTGGGGGGAACAGAGTTTAAGAAATGGTATAGAGCTGGGGTGGAATCTGTTAAAAAATCTGGTTAAAGATGGTGTACTTATGTCTGCTGCTGAGCTGGAAAAGCAATATGGAATCCCCTTAAAAACTAAGTATTTTAGATACTTTCAGATTCGACATTTTGTGAAAAGAGTGGGTGGATAGATTGGCTATTGGATATTAATCTGACTACTAAGGGGTCGGTTTCTATCCTCTATGTAAATATCCAGAGGGTGGCTTCCCCATCCCTTGCCTACATAAAAAGGAAACGGGAGGAATAATTGGAGCTGGATGTATCGAATAATGAATGGATGTGGGCAGTAGAACACATACATTCGTCTGTATGTGTTAGACATCGACTAACACAGTTTAAAGTGGTACATAGACTTCATTTCACGACGGACAAATTGGCAAGAATTTACCAGGGAGCTGATCCGTCTTGCCCTACATGTAAACAGGTTCCAACCAACACATCTCAAATGTTCTGGTCTCTCCCCAGGCTCAAAGAATTCTGGATCAAAATCTTCAAAACCTTTTCATCCATTTACAAGAAAAATATTGAACCCTTTCCTTTGGTAGCCATTTTTGGTGTGGCACCGGGGGAAACAGAATTAACGACTGTTAAAGGAAAGCAATGGCATTTTCGTCATTGTTGGCCAGGGGATTGATTTTATTTAATTTGATAAAGGCAGCACTGCCAACTCACAAAAGATGGGTAGAGGAGGTGATGACACACCTAAAGTTGGAACATCTTAGAATTACTTTACAGGGCAACACTAAGAGATATTTCAAGGTCTGGCAACCTTTTATTTCCTATTTTGAATCTGAATTTTCATCTGCTTAAGCATAACTAGCAGCCTCGCCACCCCCCTTTTTTCCCTCAGGTTTGAATGGCAATAACAACCACAATGATAATAATTATATGTATCTAGTTTTAACTTGAACACATACACATAGACATAGACAGCTTTATTTGTCATTTTGTATGCACAAAGTGCATACAGAACGAAATTTCGTTTGCATAAAGCTTGAAAAAATCACAGTAAATTGCACTAATTTTCAGGGTAAAGACGCAGCAGCGATTTATGTAAACAATTGAAATGTAAACAATGTATGGGAAATAGACGGTGTGCTATTCACGGTATCCAGATGCGGCAGCAATTTATGTAAACAGTTGAAATGTAAACGATGTAAAACAATGTAGACAATGCAGGGGAAATGCAGTGTGTTATTTCACGGTATCCAGGAGAGTATTATTAAAACCGTGTAATATACGAATGTGGTACAGAGTCCATTTGTGGCTTCAGCATTTCAGCATTCTAAAGCATATGTGAAAATGTGTAAATGTGCAGTTATGCGAGTGTGGTGCAGTGTCCATTTTGCGGCCTCAGCAGTTCAGAGTCTCTAGCAGTTCAACAGTCTGATGGGAACAGGGAAAAAGCTTTTGCAGAACCTGAAGAAACCTACAGCGGATGCTGCGGAACCTCTTCCCAGAGGGCAGCAGGGAGAACGGTCCATGGTGGGGGTGTGAGGGGTCACTGATGATGTTACGGGCTCAGGACATGCAGCGCTGGGATGAAATGTCCTTAATGGGGGGAAGAGGAGCCCCGATGATCCCTTCTGCTGTCCTCACCACTCTCCTCACGTTCTTCCAGTTGGCAGCACTGTAGCCTTCACCCCACACCGTGAGACAGCTGGTCAGAATGCTCTCTATGGTGCTTCTGTAGAAGGTCCTGAGGATGGGCGGGGGCAGGCGGGCTCTCCTCATCCTCCGCAGAAAGTACAGTCGCTTCTGTGCCCTCTTCACCAGTGACGTGGTGTTCACAGACCAGCTGAGGTTGTCCGTGATGTGCACCCCCAGGAACTTGGTGCTGCTGACCACCTCCACAGCTGAGCTGTTGAGCAGTGGAGCGTGGTAGGGCCGGTTCTTCCTGAAGTCAACAATGATCTCCTTCGTCTTCTCCACGTTCAGGATCAGGCTGTTGTCTCTGCACCAGCCCACCAGCTGCTCCACCTCCTCTCTGTAGTCCTGGTCGTTGTCGTCTCTGATCAGGCCCACCACCGTTGTGTCGTCAGCAAACTTCACATTGTGATTGGTGGTGAACCTGGGAGTGCAGTCATGAGTCATCAGGGTGAACAGCAGGGGGCTCAGGACGCAGCCCTGAGGGGAGCCCGTGCTGAGGGTAATGACATCAGAAGTGTTCTGACTGACTGAGGTGTGAGGAAGTCTAGCAGCCAGTTGCGAAGCTGTGTGCTGAAGCCCAGATGTTTCAGTTTTCCCACCAGATGCTGTGGGATGATGGTGTTAAACGCTGAGCTGAAGTCCAGGAACAGCATCCGCACGTGCGTGTTCTTCTCCTCCAGGTGTGCTAGGCTCAGGTGACGAGCAGAGGAGATGGCGTCCTCAGTGGAGCGGTTCTTTCGGTAGGCAAACTGGAAAGCGGTGGAGTGTTTGGGGGGGGGGGATGGGACTGGAGACGATGTGTTCCTTTACCAGCCTTTCAAAGCACTTCATCTGGTTTTCAGAATCTCTGGCAGTTAGGCCTTAAAGAAAGCAACCGGGTCAGTACCCTCGCTGCCTTCAAGGAGCCCGACGACACATATGTTGCACCGCCGGCTCCTGTTTTCTAAATCGTCAATCTTCTCCATAGCCACCTCTAGCTTACTCTCGACGTCGGAAAGTTTAGTGATGTGGATTGCAATGCTTCCTCATTGTTCGTAATGCGGTCTTCAGCCTCTGTCGATCTTCTAATCAAGTACCCCATTCACACCAACCAATAGCTTCTAACAACCCAGAACAAAGATCATTGCGGGTCATTGATTTGAATCTGACTTAGGCGCCTAGGAGGATGGGCCTCCAGGGGCCACGAGCCACCAGAATAGGGGGTTTTCACTGACGTCACTGGCCAACTTCCGGTCCGCCATATTGGGTGGTACACTTCCTTATCTCTAGTTGTCGTACACGTATTATCGTATCGCGAATGGATAAGTACGCCAGCACGCTAGAGCGACCAGATAAGGACGTATATCTGAGGAAATGTTCCGTGATCGACCATATGGATCCCTATGCCCTCCGCGGTGCCTTGTTTAGCCGTAATCCAGATGATTGGCCAAATGTAGAGCACGGCGACATAGTGCATTACCTGGTGTTCGGTGAAAACCCTCTGCACACTCTTGAGGAAATGAGAGCTTACAAGGGTCTAGAGGCTCACAACCAGTTCACATCTGGTTATGCACATCAAGGAAATCGCCATCATACGTGGACGGGTGAGTGACAAAGTCACAGGTAATTAACACAGGTACGCAGACTCTGGCGTATTCCAGCTTAACACCGTCCAAATCGGCCCTGGATATCCGTGTCAGCCATAGGTGACGGTGTTGTTCAGATAGCTGTTTTGTTTTTTCACACTGATTCACTATTACGGGTGGTAGGCGATAGAAAGAGCGTTGATCTCCACCTCCACGGGCCGTGCAACCAACCATTAAACACGTTTTCCCCATTGTTCACTTCCAATACTGCCTAAGGCGTCATACAATGCAGGTCAACGGTGCGAAACGACTGCCACCCAATATGGCGGACCCGCTGAGTAGTCACATGAGCGTGACGTCAGCTGAAAACCCCCTATTGACAAAGAATCCCGGATAGATTTAAAAAAACGTTTTCAGAAAAACTGAGCCAAAGTCCAGTTGCCTCAGATTTAATCCTGTTTGCATTCACTGAGGCCCTGATAGCTGAGAAGTTGCACAAGCATTTTGAAAACATTGTGTAATTTTCCTTCCACTTCAAAGTTAAGCACTGGTCTGTCACATAAAATCCCAATAAAATATACCGTAGCTCATGGTTGCTAAATGACAAAGTGTAAAGATATAAATCCTCCTTATAGGTCTGTTTTAGCCTCATCTTTGCTGTCTCTCTTTCAGGCCTAAGATGAACAGCCATGGGTCTCCAGCTGCCAAGAAGCAGCGAGTGGAACCGGAGCCAAAATTGACATATGCAGATAGAGCTGCACTTCCTGGTATGTAAAAAAAAAAAAAAAAAAAAAAGAAAAAAAAATGTAAAAAATAAATAAATATTTGAAATGAAAATGCTTTCTCATTTGGTATGCTAAAATGAGTTTGTCTGCAGGCACCCACCCTGTGGCACGCAGGCTGCTAGAGATCATGGAGGATAAGAAGACCAACCTCTGCTGTGCCGCTGACGTGACGAGCAGCGAGGAGCTTCTCCAGCTGGCTAAGTTACTCGGTCCAAAGATCTGCATTTTGAAGACTCACTGTGACATCCTGGAGGTAATACCAGAACCTCTTTTTTTTTTTTTTTTTTTTAACTTGGGGAACTTTGTTGAAACACTTAAACTCATGGGATTTTTTTTTTTTTTTTTTTTTTTTTTTTTTTTGTTGCTTTATCAGGATTTCTCAGAAGAGTTCAGCCAGAAACTCAAAGAGGTGGCAGAGAAACACAACTTTCTTATATTTGAAGATCGCAAGTTTGCTGATATTGGAAATACAGTCAAGCATCAGTATGAGGGTGACTGATTTTTCACTGTTCTTTTTAATCATGAAAAGGTTTTCCAGTGTATAAAATATCTTTATACTTGAGCTGAATGTGTTTTGCTCTCCAGGCGGGTTTTACCGGATCTCGTCTTGGTCACACATTGTCAACGCCCATGCTGTGCCGGGGCCCGGGGTCCTGAAAGGCCTGAGTGCTGTGGCGAATCCTCTGGGGCACGGCGGTTTGCTCATTGCACAGATGAGCTCCCAAGGGTCTCTGGCTACTGGTGAATACACAAAAACTGTGGTAAGCACATATCCACTGCCTTCTTCATCTCACCATACATGTCTAAGGGTCTCCTGCAGCTCAGCATTTCTTCTCTCTGCAGGTGAAGATGGCAGAGGAGCACCGAGACTTTGTGTTTGGATTCATCTGTTGCTCTAAGATAACTGAAAAACCTGAATTTATCCACCTGACCCCTGGTGTGCAGATACAAGCTGGAGGTAAACTTTTTTTTTATTTTGCTGCCAGGATCCACTTTTGATTTAATATGCACTATGCTTTAAGTATGCTGGTATGAAGATTGACTGGGGATGCAAACAAATAATTGACTTGCGATTAATTGTCGATTTATGTAAAAGTAAATTAAAATTTGTTCCATCAGATTAGCTGATAACGTCCGCTTAAATCTCCTTCCAAAAGAGGGCGCTGCCACTCATTCTAAATTCGAGCCACGCTGCAGTAGGAAGAGAAAATGTACTATTTTTTTTTTTGGACTATAAGGATCATTTAAAACCCTTAAATCTTCTCAAAAATTGATGGTGCACCTTATAATCCAGTGTGTCTTCTATATGGTTAAAGTTGTACTTACTGACTGATTTTATGTGGTAAAATGCTCTCAAATCTGTCAAAATGTGTAATGACTTTGGTAAGCAATGAAGCCACTCTGTTCAATGGGTATTTGAAGCACTACCTGATAGGACCCCTGAGCTGTCTACTATACTGCCTGACCGTAATATCTAAACTAGAAGTGCATTCATGGAAAGGCCCCCATATAGTATTTCACTCCAGAGGTCCGTGCGTACTCGAAGCGGACTCCGCGAATACAAGTACATGTCTGACTATAATCTAAGTCAGCAAGAAGTCTTTACATCAAACTGTTTTATATATGACACGGAGCTTGATGCACTGAACTGCTCCAAGCAGGCAGTCTCCAGGATCCGCTGCATCACAGTCCCTCTCTGTTCTCACTGACAGGTGGGAACCTGCTGGAAAAGAAACGGCTCTAGGTGCTCAGCTAGTTAATCACACATTTTACCATCTGTTCCGCCGCTGGCAGAAAGTCTTTGTAGGAATTGTAGGATTCCTACAAAGGAATTGTAGGAATTTGCCAAAAGAAATGTAGGTAGGCAACAGTACGCTCGACTATGAAGGGTAAAACCTCTGCAGAGAGTCAGAGTGGAGTCCACCAAGCACACGGTACACCCGAGTATGTGGGAGCCTTTACACAGCCTGCACCCAGAGGACATGCTAGCAACAATAAGCCTAGTATGTTAATTCAATAAAAAAGTTAGTTTTTTTGGCCTTATGTTAGAAACAGGGCAGTGCAGTCAAACTACTCTGTCCTCCTGACAGAGACGGATAGAGAGCTGTGGAGGTGGAGGGCCGGAGTGATATTACACTCTAGAGAAGAATGTTTAATGCGCATTATAAAACTGTGCACTTTATGGTCCGAAAAATACAGTAATGTCGGACGCACCATGAAGCGGTCCAATGGAGTCCGGTGTGGGATTATTTTTGCACTGCTTAATGGCGGAGCAGTGTCAGTTTCTCAACCAAACCTCACTGATGTGCCCCGAAGGCTAGGATGTGATGACAGAAAGGCGGAGAATTTAGATGATGCCAAAGAGCTGATGGTGAGGCTTTTCATGGCAATTATTAGTGTTTCATATATTTTGTTCTCTTTTTATTTGTTTCTGTTGAGTAACATGATAGGTTTTTGTTTTGCTATATTTTATACTTTTTTTTATATCCAAGTTTAATAATGTGTAATAAAACCACCGTTTTTGTTTTAGTGTAATAATATAATATTATGTCTTCATTTGTAGCAAGCAGAAAATCATCATAATTAACTGAAATAAATGCTTGAAAACTTTGTGTAATTAATGTTTCATTTTGTGAATTTATTTCTAACAAGAAATAAGTAACTTTAATCTAATTTATTGAACGGGTCTGTAAATATTACGTTATTATTAGAAGTAGTAAGAGCTACATTTTATAGCACCATGTTGGCTTATTTTACTTGTTGGTTTAAAGTCTAAAATACCATTTTATTAGGGTATTTTGGTTACCTGACTCCGCCAGATGGATTTGCTCCGCATATCCATCTGGAAACCTTCCGTTGAAGTAATTTTGGGAAGGGGCGAAAATACTGGTTAGCTGATTGGCCTATGTTGGTGATAGACGGGCCAAATAAACCAATCAGATTCGTCGTCGCTCGTAACAGAGCGACGACGAATCTGAAACACAACCACAAGCCAAGCTACTCTTGCTGCTGCAGGTAAAGGCTCGTTAGCTCAGCAGAGAAATACTCTGTAATTCCGATAAAACTTGCTCGAAAGCCACGCTAACGCTAGTTTCATCGGCTGAAGCCGCCATGTTCTTTAGACTGAACTGTCGCGCTTCCCGTTGCGTCACACCTCAACCCGCCTCAAAGCCAACGCTGATTGGACGTTCGTTTGGTGAACGGCTCCAAATTTTCTTTAACGGAAAGTAGCCAGACAGATCTGCGAGTGAAACCTTGAAAGCTCGCGAGATCGGGATGGTCTCACGAGGCTAGTATTTTGGTCCTTAACAGCCACTACTGACTAATTGTCTTGATAAATGGTTGATAAAAACGAGTTTTTCCAACTCTTTTAAAAAAATGTAACTGCCCAAATGTAAGCTCCTGTGTTAAAGGGTTAGTTCTACTAATGTTTGACTTCTTTTCTCCTCTTTGTTGACAGTATTACAATTAAAAAGGAACATATTTATAACTAACACAAACCTTTAAATCAAATGGCTTTTCAGTGACACATCATTTCTGCTGCACTCTTCTTAACAATAGGGGCCTTTCGAAGTTTATCGCTGCTGTGATGCTACAATAAAATGACCGCTTTAATGATACCTTTTCAACACAAAGGGGTGCTGTTGTCACATAAATGCTTTGAGTCTTTCATTAATCCCTCTTGCTCATTCACAACTTTTCTGAGCTTCCTGTGTTTTTTCTGTCCCCCAGGAGATAAGTTGGGCCAACAGTACAAAACCCCAGAAGAGGTGATCAACAAAGGATCAGACGTCATCATTGTGGGACGAGGCATTTTAGAGGCCGCCGATCAGCTCAAGGCTGCTGAGTTGTACAGAAAGTCTGGTTGGGAAGCTTACAAACAAAAAGCCCAAACAAAAGTGGATCTGGCGACGAGTAATCCGTATCTGCGGTGCTGTATTGTAATGCTGCGTATTATTGTCCTCATTTTCTTAGCGGTATTTTGTATAGGTGTCACAATTTATTCAGTCCAAACTCTTGACCCCACTGTGAGTTGTACTGTTGTATTTGATTGGCTTTTTTCACATCATGGCTAGGGGACTAAAGATGGAAAAATAGCCTTTTGGCTAATTCTGGGTTATTTAACTCTCTAGAATGTGTTTTAGTAAATTACACTGTCCCCTTTCAAATAAATGAATTGAATCAAACCAAGATATCAACATTAAAGTGAGGATTAACTGTGCAAAGGAAAGATCAGATTGATGTTATCTTTTGATAAAACACTTTGGGTCTTGAAGGAAGGAAAGCTAACCAGTAATTCAAAGGAGGCAATCATAACACCAAAAACAACCAGGAAAAGGTTCAATGAATCCTTCAACTTGTACAGTATTTGACCAGCAGACCCAATCAATAGAAATGATCCGGTCTCTGGCTGAGTTGCATCACTGCATGATGTGTCATTTGTTTAGTTGAGGCCTCTTTTTCTTTTGCCGTTCTTTGTCACTGTCCTGTAAATTCTACATTTACTGAAAATAATCAGAGATTATTACAACCACATACATTCATTGTTCTTTGCAGCTCTTCAATGCCTCACAAAAGGTATAGAAATGTTTTCTCATCTTGACGTATTAATTTAAATCTGTTCTTGACTTATATTGCATATTCTTTTGTTTTTTTTTGTTGGTACTTAGACCTACTCATGAAACAATGTGAGTTTAATAGTGTTTTCCCTTCTTGATGATTGTCTTTTCCATCTAAAGGTGGTTTTTGATACATTTGTGGCATGAAATTGTTTATGTTGAATAAAGAGGACAACTTGGTTTATTGGTGTACTGTGGATACATTTTTGCTATCCATTCTTGGTAAAACGGCTTAAAATGATCTCTCATGACGTGAGCTGATTCAATATATGAGATCTGGATTTCTTGGAATCAAGGTTCCTTCACAACCTGATAACCTTCTGTAAAGCACACAAGTGTTTCTCAGGGTTTGATAACAATGGAAAAAAACAACTTTGTGGGAGTTTTTTACCTAATAGGTCTAATTTCCTTGAAGATATGAATTTCATTTGCGAAAATATACAACCAGAGCAGCCTTTTACATTCATTAAAAGCAGTGTGAAAACCAGTGAGGTGGTTTTAATATGGAGCTGTGTATATCACAAGATTATTATTTTCCTTTCTAAACAGCTGGCACTGTTAGAAGAAATGTGAATGTAATCATTTTCTTTTTATCTTTGTATTAAGGACTGTTCTACTGTTTTAACTTCACACAGGAGAAACAGATGGTTCTGCTAGACCAAGAGTCTCTTGCTATATATGTTAATCTTACACCTCTGTGTGTGCCAACCCCATGTTGTAAAACCCCCCTTGCCTTTTGTTTTCTTTCTTACCCCCATGTTGTGAACCCCTGACTCCGCCTGCCACTTCTTTGATGTCTGATAATAAAGGCAAATGGACAGAGGTAACCAGCGCAGATGGAGCCGAGACTGTGATGAAAACGGCCTCACGTTTCTGGCTCTTCTGCCCTCTGTCTCTTTGAGAAGAGTCTAAAAACTTGTTTGTGTTGGCTTTCTTTCCAGATTCAAAGAGTTATTAAACTTAACTCTATCAGCTGGCGCTGTGACCCGGATCCCAACATATCGACTCGCTGACGAGAGGAGCAACACGCTGTAAACCACTGCAGGTCTGTGGCAAGGACCTGGTGAAAGTCCCGGGAGGTAATTTCCTCGCTGGGACCAGCGTCTCCTTTCGGCAACGAGAAGATTGACGGGATTCCGACCGGGGAGAAAGCCAAACAAATCAAGTAAGTTTTAAAGCGATCGGTTAAAGTCCATCGTTCAGGGTTACGGGTGATTAAAAGTTCCCCGAAAGGTTAATCGAGAGTTTGAGTCTCTCGAAGCTGCCGGTTTGAGTCCGTCGCAGAAGTTAAGGAAAACCAGGTTAAAGTCCTGAAAAGTAGATTAAAAAAAGGAAATCCAGGTTAAAGTCCTGAAAATTAGATTAAAAAAAGGAAATCCAGGTTAAAGTCCTGAAAGGTAGATTAAAAAAAGGAAATCCAGGTTAAAGTCCTGAAAGGTAGATTAAAAAAGGAAATCCAGGTTAAAGTCCTGAAACGTAGATAAGAAAAAAAAAAGAAATCCAGGTTAAAGTCCTGAAAAAATTTGATTTAAAAAAAGGAAATCCAGGTTAAAGTCCTGAAACGTAGATAAGAAAAAAAAAAAGAAATCCAGGTTAAAGTCCTGAAAAAATTTGATTTAAAAAAAGGAAATCCAGGTTAAAGTCCTGAAAATTAGATTAAAAAAAGGAAATCCAGGTTAAAGTCCTGAAAGGTAGATTAAAAAAGAAATCCAGGTTATAGTCCTGAAGAGGTAGATTTAAAAAAAAAAAAAGGGAAATCCAGGTTAAAGTCCTGAAAGGTGTATATAAAAAGAAAAAAAAAAAAAAAACAAAAGAAAAGAAAACAGGATTAAGGTCCTGGAAATGATATAAACAAACGCAAAAGTAAAATAGGATGGGTTCCAGACAAAGTACAAAGGGAAATCCAAAAGGGGATGAAAAGTTTATGAATCAGATTGATCCACTTAATTTAAAATACTTGGGGAAGTGGAAGAAAAAGTATAATGTAAATGGTGTGTTGAAAGTGACTAAATGGGAAAACGTTGCGTGTCGGCTAGAAACAAGCGCTAGTGCAAAAACAGGAAAACAAAAACAGGAAAAAATAAAAGAGCTTGAAATTGCACGCTGTTGGTTAAATCAAGCACAAAAAAGGCAGGTTGCACGAGCAAAAAATAAAGCAGACCGTAGGCAGAGACAGTCCCAACCAGAAGGAGGGAGTGGGGTGGCCAATGGAGCGGTGCGTCAAAGCCCGACTTCATCACCTATGTGGTCTCCAGCAAGTTTAGGCTCTAAACAAAAAAGAGCCCGCCAGAACATTACTTCAGTAATGCAAACCATGGTGGCAACTGAAGAAAACAGACCACCACCGTATAATCCCTCAAACCCCCCCAAGGATGTTTCAAATCTGTACCCAGACCTGGATGGACTGAGTAAATCAGATCATTCGTTATCTAGAGACCAGTCCAAAGGATTGTGTCCTATGGTGCAGGTCCCAAATCCTAACGTAGGAGCTCAGCAGCTTCAAACAATCCCAGTTTTCCATCCGTGGTCGTTAGAGGAAACCAGAAAGGCTGTAGAAGGTGTCATTTCTCCAAAGGAAGATCCAGAAATATGGACCCAAGACATGGAGGGAATTCATAGCTCATATGGTTTAAATGGAAATGAGTTCGAACAAGCCTTACAGTCGTCAGTGGGAAAACATTGGGAAAAAGTAAGGGCAAATCATACAGGCAGAACCAAACGAGGCGGAATATTTGAACATCACGAGCAAATGGGGATCGAACAAAGGCAGAAATGGACAGCTCTAGCAAAAGCAGCACGAGCAGTTTTCCACAGAAGAGCAGATTATGGACACTTGCTGTCCATAAAACAAAAAATAGGGGAAGACGTAGACAAGTTCAAAATACGCTTTGAAAAAGAATATAGGTTTCACAGCGGCATCCCTCCCGCTGACGGAGAGGAAACACTATATCAGCAACAGCTAAAAAAAATGTTGATGGGAGGTTTCCAGCCATATATCTATGAGTGGGTTAAAAAACATTTAGTTACACTGGCAACGTCTAATGTAACCACAGTTATGGAATATGTGCGTCAAAAAAGAGAAATGCAAAAAAGGGAGTTGGTGCATCTGGAGGGGGGACACACATTTTCTGGGCAGATCCTATGTGTGATTCAGAAGAAATATTTGCTTTCCAAGCCACCGGACCCTTCAACGGCGTTGAGGAGGTTTCCGAGGAGGCAGGGGCGGTCCTAGCGACCCAGGGGGCTTTCAGCCCAAATAAAAAAAAAAAAAAAAAAAGAAATAGATGGAGGATGCAGGAATAATTAGACCATGCTCAGTGGGTGCAGAAACAAGTACAGTTACAAGCCCTGTTATCTCAGAAGAAGGTTAAAAGATACAGGAATAAAAAAAAAATTAAAATAAAAAAAACTCTAGCAGACTACATGAGAGAAATGTTGCAGTCTAAAGAAGTGTCCAATGCAAGTTTACTGCCAGGAGAATCTTTTTCTCCACAGGATCCACAAGCAGTGAGACCAGGAGACTGGGTGTTCGTCAAAGTCATCAGAAGGAAAAACTGGACAAGCCCAAGGTGGGAAGGACCATTCCAAGTGCTCCTGACCACGCCAACAGCTGTAATGATCGCTGAAAGACCTTCCTGGGTTCACCTCAGCCACTGTAAGTTACAGAGAGTGTTAAATACCTAAAAGGTTGGAACATTGGGGAAGTCCGACTTCAAAGGGGTTTGGTTTTTTAGGGCCACTCGTCTCAACGTCGGTGAAGAAATCAACTGATCCCTGTTCTTTAGAGTCCTGGGTAAAATTAACATCTCTGCTAACCTAGCAAAAATGTTTGCTGGACTCTGTTTGAGTCCAGATCCGCTGAGTGAGAGAGGAAAGAGGTTCATCCACTCCACTGCCATGAAGATTTGGCTGGGAAATCTCCCAGACCATCACCCAGAGAACTTGTGGCAGATAAATGTGACGGTCTTGGCTGAGGAGAAGAAAACGAGTAACTGCTACGTATGCTCAGTGATGCCTAAATCCACCAGACAACCCACACTGTATGCTAAGAGCATGCCGGCAGGAGACGGAACGTGTTTCCTGAGGACTGCCTTCATACCTGTGTTTGCACCTGGTAATGCGTTTAATGGTACTGCAAAACAGAATGGTTTTGGACATGTTACCTGCTAGCCAAGGTGGCGTATGTGTAATGATTGGAATTCCCTGCTGTAGCTATGTCTGCTTTAAAGAATCTGCAACAAGCAATGTCCCAGGATGCTGTTCCTCTAAGTATGAACTTCCTCCCCTGGTTCTTTTCAGGATCGTAGTGGCACCTTTTATTGAAAATAATGACACCCATTATTATTGTTTTTATTATTCTTTGTGTTTTTACTGCTTGTGTAATCCCATGCCTAAAGTCTATGATTGCTAAGACTATGGGAAATGTAATGTTTCGATATCAAATGCTTTCACAAATCCCTCTTGAAGAAGTACACCCCGTAGTTTAACTTTTACCTTGTTAAATGCTTAACAAAATGACAGTCTCATTAAAAATGCAGAACGCAAGAAATGAGTAGTTGAATAAGGTTACGTTAAGCTCCAATTGTAAATAAAAAATGATTAAAAGGAGGGAATGTTAGAAGAAATGTGAATGTAATCATTTTCTTTTTATCTTTGTATTAAGGACTGTTCTACTGTTTTAACTTCACACAGGAGAAACAGATGGTTCTGCTAGACCAAGAGTCTCTTGCTATATATGTTAATCTTACACCTCTGTGTGTGCCAACCCCATGTTGTAAAACCCCCCTTGCCTTTTGTTTTCTTTCTTACCCCCATGTTGTGAACCCCTGACTCCGCCTGCCACTTCTTTGATGTCTGATAATAAAGGCAAATGGACAGAGGTAACCAGCGCAGATGGAGCCGAGACTGTGATGAAAACGGCCTCACGTTTCTGGCTCTTCTGCCCTCTGTCTCTTGAGAAGAGTCTAAAAACTTGTTTGTGTTGGCTTTCTTTCCAGATTCAAAGAGTTATTAAACTTAACTCTATCAGGCACCAACACCAAGAACCCGGTTCAACAATGTTTTGCTTATTCAGTGCGGAGATCCAGATTTTTAAGAGGTGGTTGCTTAATCAAGAGCAAACACAAACTAGTTTTCAGTGGGATGTGTAAAACTTCAGCCTATATTCTTTTGCCAAAGAAAAATACTTCAGTGATAAAAACAGTCAGATTCAAGATTTTAGTTTATGTATACAGGTTTATTTATTGTAGGGAACTGAAAACCTGTTGTTTTTCAATAATTATGATGGGTCGCACACCTGTTATTTAACTAGCTACTAGATGAAATTAAACAGTTAGTGGGACATAAAGCATAAAGTGTTCCCTCGCCCGGACGCGGGTCACCGGGGCCCCACTCTGGAGCCAGGCCTGGAGGTGGGGCACGTTGGCGAGCGTCTGGTGGCCGGGCTTTTGCCCATGGAGCCCGGCCGGGCTCAGCCCGAAGAGGCAACATGGGTCCCCCTTCCAATGGGCTCAAAGGGGTCGGGTGCATTGTGCAACGGGTAGCAGTAGAGGGCGGGGACCTTGGCGTTCCGATCCTCGGCTGCAGAAGCTGGCTCTTGGGACGTGGAATGTCACCTCTCTGGTGGGGAAGGAGCCTGAGCTTGTGCGCGAGGTTGAGAGGTTCCGACTAGAGATAGTCGGACTCACCTCGACGCGCCGCTCTGGCTCCGGAACCAGTCTCCTTGAGAGGGGCTGGACATTCTTCCACTCTGGAGTTGCCCATGGTGAGAGGCGCCGAGCTGGGGTTGGCATACTGGTTGCCCCCCATCTCGGTGCCTGCACGTTGGGGTTTTCCCCGGTGAACGAGAGGGTGGCCTCCCTCTGCATCTGTGTGGGGGGACGGGTTCTGACTGTTGTTTGCGCTTATGCGCCAAACAGCAGTTCAGATTACCCACCCTTTTTGGAGTCCTTGGAAGGGGTACTGGAGAGTGCCCCTCCTGGGGACTCCCTCGTTTTGCTGGGGGACTTCAACGCTCACGTGGGCAATGACAGTGGGACCTGGAGGGGCGTGGTTGGGAGGAATGGCCCACCTGATCTGAACTCGAGTGGTGTTTTGTTGTTGGACTTCTGTGCTCGTCATGGATTGTCCATCACAAACACCATGTTCAAGCATAAGGGTGTCCATATGTGCTCTTGGCACCAGGACACCCTAGGTCGCAGTTCAATGATCGACTTTGTTGTCGTTTCATCTGACCTGCGGCCGCATGTCTTGGACACTCGGGTGAAGAGAGGGGCGGAGCTCTCCACCGACCACTACCTGGTGGTGAGTTGGCTCCGATGGCGGGGGAGGAAGCCGGTCCGACCGGGCAGGCCCAAATGTACTGTGAGGGTTTGCTGGGAACGTCTGGCGGAGTCCCCTGTGAGGCGGAGCTTTAACTCCCACCTCCGGGAGAACTTCAAACACGTCCCGAGGGAGGCAGGGGACATTGAGTCTGAATGGACCATGTTCCACGCCTCTATTGCTGAGGCGGCTAGTCGGAGCTGTGGCCGCAAGGTTGTCGGTGCATGTCGCGGCGGCAACCCTCGAACCCGCTGGTGGACACCAGCGGTGAGGGAAGCCGTCAAGCTGAAGAAGGAGTCCTACCAGGCTTTTTTGGCCTGTGGGACTCCGGAAGCAGCTGATGTGTACCGGCAGTCGAAGCGGCAGGCGGCTCGGCTGGTCGCCGAGGCAAAAACTCGGGCGTGGGAAGAGTTCGGAGAGGCCATGGAGAAAGACTTCCGTACGGCTTCGAAGCGATTCTGGTCCACTATCCGGCGTCTCAGGAGGGGGAAGCAGTGCAGTACCAACACTGTTTACAGTGGGGGTGGTGTGCTGCTGACCTCGACTCGGGACGTCGTGCGTCGGTGGGCGGAATACTTCGAAGACCTCCTTAATCCCACCAACACGTCTTCCATTGAGGAAGCAGAGCCTGAGGACTCTGGGTCGGGTTCTCCCATCTCTGGGGCTGAGGTTGCCGAGGTTGTTAAAAAGCTCCTCGGTGGCAAGGCCCCGGGGGTGGATGAGATTCGCCCTGAGTACCTTAAGGCTCTGGATGTTGTGGGGCTGTGTTGGTTAACGCGGCTCTGCAACATTGCGTGGACATCGGGGGCAGTTCCTCTGGATTGGCAGACTGGGGTGGTGGTCCCCCTATTCAAAAAGGGGGACCGGAGGGTGTGTTCCAACTACAGGGGAATCACACTCTTAAGCCTCCCTGGTAAGGTCTATTCAGGGGTTCTGGAAAGGAGGGTCCGTCGGATAGTCGAATCTCGGATTCAGGAAGAGCAGTGTGGTTTTCGTCCTGGCCGTGGAACACTGGACCAGCTCTATACCCTCAGGATTCTTGAGGGGGCATGGAAGTTTGCCCAACCAGTCTACATGTGTTTTGTGGATCTGGAGAAGGCATTCGACCGTGTCCCCCGGGGGATCCTGTGGGGGGTACTCCGGGAGTATGGAGTACCGGACCCTTTAATAAGGGCTGTCAGGTCTCTGTACGACCGGTGTCAGAGTCTGGTCCGCATTGCCGGCAGTAAGTCGGACTCGTTTCCGGTGAGAGTTGGACTCCGCCAAGGTTGCCCTTTGTCACCGATTCTGTTCATAACTTTTATGGACAGAATTTCTAGGCGCAGCCAAGGTGTTGAGGGGATCCGTTTTGGTGGCCTTAGGATTGCGTCTCTGCTATTCGCGGATGACGTGGTCCTATTGGCTTCATCAGGGCGTGATCTACAGCTCTCACTGGAGCGGTTCGCAGCCGAGTGCGAAGCGGCCGGGATGAAAATCAGTGCCTCCAAATCCGAGACACGCTGGAGGGACTATGTCTCCCGGCTGGCCTGGGAACGCCTTGGGATTCCTCCTGAGGAGCTGGCCCAAGTGGCTGGGGAGAGGGACGTCTGGGCCTCCCTACTGAAGCTGCTACCCCCGCGACCCGACCCCGGATAAGCGGAAGAAGACGGACGGACGGACGGACAGTATGTTAAAACCGGAGGACTACTGTCACCATGTCAAAGTGAATTCAGAAAGGAAGAGGTACAAATGGTAAATGGTTTGTACTTGTATATCGCTTTATCAAGTCCAATGACCCCAAAGCACTTTACACGCATTAACACCCTGAAGATGGACCAGTCATACTGTATGCTTAGGATCAGATATTAGGTAAACTCAAGTTAATAGGGAAGTCATGGTGGTGTTTTTTCATATCAAGATAGTGTACAATATTGAATGGAAGGATAAGTTAAATAAATATACAGAATGGGAGTCACTGGAAGGGTTTACAGGTGGATTAAAAATGTTTTTATTGATAGAGTTATACAGGTGCACATGGGAGTAGCAAGAACAGGTAAATACAGAGTAAACAATGGAACTCCACAGGGCATCATTATAAGCCATTTATTGTTTTCAATCATGGTTAATGTGTTCTCTTGTGTAGAGCAGGATATTATGCAGTCTATATTTTCTGATGCTGGGGCTTTGTGAAGAAAAGGGGAAAATGTATGATATCCAAACTCAGCAATAGAGGTGGAAATAGGAGAGCTCACTTTAGGCATAAGCAAGTTATGATGAATTATTGGGTAAGCCTGCAACGGCGTAATGCAGAAAGCCATCCAGTAGTAAGAACTCTGCAGCCGTGTGGGGAAAGTGGAAAGGTTAAAAGAGACTGCTTTGCTTTGCTTGGCCAGAAACTAAATGTGCAAGGGAAATGGCAATGCATGAGCAGAGATATAGTTCTGCAATGCCTTATTCACATTGGCTTGTTCCTAATAGATCTAGATATTCATAAAGATGTTCAGATTAACAAAGGTAAACAAGAACTGGGTAGATTTAGTAAACAATAGAATAAAGAGAGCATATAAATCCTACGTTCTATTTACAGATGACTTTAACGATTCAGGTAAAACAGGCTTGCTTATGCTATTTCTGAGCTGAAACAAAGAGCGTCTGATCATTTAGCTGTATTTACAGAATTACAGATATTGTACAATGGGTACAGCAAAATATAGTAGCTAGAGTAGTATTGTAACTCCCTCCAATTCGAATAACGGACACAAGGCGTTCTTTGCGTTTTACTGGCATTTAATCAGACACAGGTGTCATCAATTATGCCGTGAGAACTCATTGGCCTTATTAAGTTGAAGGGGTTAATAAAAATGCATCTTACAGCACCATCTTCTTCAGGAATGTGCAAAACCAAAAATCTTCCTTGCAAACGTAATGGACAGGGAAAAATCCAGCGTGCTGCCCTCTACCGAATCTAGCGTGCATTTAAACCGTCGATCCGACCAGAAACAACACACTGAACATTGGTTCCACCCTGGAAAGTTAACATATATTCCAAATGTGCATTTTTACCTTCAATTGTTGATTTTATTAAATCAACATTGTTTTTTAACATATTTATTGCAAATTAAACCTATGAAATTAACTTAAACAACATAACTGCTCTTGATGGCAGTTACACTCCCACCAAATCACTCGTGATTTTAAAAGGAGAAAACCTTAATGCAAACAAAATAAAGTAGCTTCTTAAGTCAAACATAAGTTTAACACCAAAGTTGTGATCTAGTCAGCTTCAAGTAAAGTAACTGTTTTATGAATAGGTCTCTCAAGATAAACTGGCTTATTGACCCTTCTTCCTTGGTCATCTAATGTTTCATCACCAAGCAGCAGCTCAAGTTTCCTAATGATTCCATCCTCACTAGGATACACCTTTGTGACTTTGGCTAGCTTCCACTCATTTCTGGGTATACTATTATCCATCAGCATCACAATGTCATTGATCTTGGCATTTCTCTTCATCTTGTACCATTTCTCTCTCTGCTGAAGATTTAACAAGTATTCCCTCTTCCACCTGGTCCAAAATTCATTGGCCAGGTATTGCACTTTGCGCCATCTCTTACGAAGATAAAGATCTTCCTTCACAAACTCACCAGGTGGTGGTAGAACCACTGAAGACTTCATGGTCAGGATGTGATTTGGCGTAAGAGGCTGTGGACT
This sequence comes from Fundulus heteroclitus, assembly GCF_011125445.2. Taxonomy (NCBI): domain Eukaryota; kingdom Metazoa; phylum Chordata; class Actinopteri; order Cyprinodontiformes; family Fundulidae; genus Fundulus; species Fundulus heteroclitus. Next base: position 36,671,929 of record NC_046367.1, on the reverse strand, counting down.
AGTAGGATCACTGAGTTGGTGAGTTGTCAAGGGCCGACTATTTATAATTGCCATAACTTCATATAGGTAAGTGCGTAAGGATGAAGTGTCAAGTCCTTTGGAGGCACGATCCAGAGTAGATGTCAGTACACTTCTCATCGTCCTGATCTGCCTTTCCCAGGCCCCACCCATATGACTGGCAGATGCTGGGTTCATGACAAACTCACAACCTAGTTGTTTTACGCATTCTTGGTCCATTTTCTTTAAAGATTCCAAGAACTCTCGCCTTGCTCCAACGAAGTTGGTTCCTTGATCTGACCTAAGCTGGCGAACATTTCCTCGTATGGCAATAAAGCTTCGAAGAGCATTGATAAATGCGTCAGTTGTCATGTCATCAAGTAGCTCAATGTGCACAGCACGAGAGCACAGACACGTGAATAGCAGACCATAGCGTTTAAGTTCCTTTCTTCCTTCTTTAACATAAAATGGGCCGAAACAGTCCATTCCACAATAGGTGAAGGGAGGTGACGTTTCAACTCTCTCAACTGGTAAATCTGCCATTCTTTGTACTTCAGCATTTCTCCTAAACTGTCTACATTTCACACACTTGTAAATGTAGGAGGACACAGTGTGACTGCATCCTAATATCCAGATGCCATTTGATCTCAGCTCATTCATGGTCATTCCACGTCCCTGGTGATGAACCTTTCGATGAAAATGTTCAATCAGCAACTTTGATATATGGGTTTTGCTTGGCAGAATTGCCGGATGTTTAATATCAGGGTGTAAATCAGCATACTCCAGCCGACCTCCTACTCTTAGAACACCCTTTTCATCCAAGAAAGGATTCAGTTTGTGGAGACGATTTTTACTGTCCCTTGTTGTCATTTCCTTCTTAGATTTTAAACGTCTTATTTCTTCAGAAAACACTTCCCTTTGGACAGTAGAAATGATAAATAGTTCAGACTCCTTTCTCTCTTCAAGACTGCTGGCTTCATTGGTTCTGGATATCAAACCCTTGGCCTCTTTAACATGCCGCATAAGTCGTGCGATGGCTTTAACGAGTTTTGTCCAGTCTGAGAACCTTGAGAAATGATTGAGCATTGAATACTCTGTTGCCTGTGCCTTGTGAACAAAGGTCTTGCGAAGTTCTGGATCTTCATCTCCCAAATCTCTTATCTGCTCATCAGCAGAAGAAAGTTTGTCATGCCAGAGAAAATCTGGACCAGTGAACCAGTTAGAAGTAGTTAGTCCTTTTGCCGTCAGGCCACGTGATGCATGATCACCAGGATTATCCTCAGACTGCACATATCGCCATTGATCTGGACTGGAACTATCTTGGATACGCTGAACCCGATTTGCCACAAATATGTGGAACCGTCTGGCATTGTTGTTAATATATCCAAGGACAACCCTTGAATCTGTCCAGAAGAATTCTTGGGCTTGAACCTCCAACTCCTTCTTGAGCAGGTCACTTGTTCGGACGGCAATAACAGCTGCTGATAACTCAAGTCTAGGGACTGTAAAGGCCTTTGTTGGAGTTACCCTAGCCTTGCCAAAAACTAGAGAACAGTGGACTTGGTTCGATATACTAATGGCTCTCAAGTAGGAACATGCACCATACCCTTTAACACTCGCATCTGAGAAATGATGCAGCTCATATTTTTCCACGGTCTCAAAGCCTTCAGGGAGATAACATCGCTGAATTTTGATTTCAGACAGGTTTTTTAAATCTAAAAGCCAAGACTCCCACCGTGATTTGAGGTCCTCTGACAATGGTTCATCCCATCCAACCCTATCTCGACACATCTGCTGGAGAATTTGTTTGCCAACCAGAATAAATGGTGCTACAAAGCCAAGAGGGTCATAGATGGATGCCACAGTTGATAGAACTCCTCTTCTGGAAAGTGGACGCTCATCCACAGTCACTCTGAAATGGAACTGGTCCAAACCCACGCACCACTTAATTCCTAAAGCTCTCTCAATGTGAGACTCACCAAGAACCAAATTGCGATTTCTTACTGAATCTGCACATTCTTCTTGTGGAATGGATGCAAGTACTTCCTGGCTGTTAGAAATGAATTTGTGAATTCGCAGTTGGCCAGCCATGCAGAGTTGCCTTGCTTCCTTCACCAGCTTTATAGCTTCATCTTTGGATGCAACACTTGTCAGTCCGTCATCAACGTAAAAGTTATGTTCAATGAACCGGATGGTTGTTTCACTGTAATGTCCATGTCCTTGAGCAGCAACATGCTTCAAACCAAAGTTTGCGCAACCAGGTGAAGAGGCAGCTCCAAACAGGTGCACTCGCATGCGATACACTGATGGGTGAGCCTGTACATTTCCATCATCCCACCAGAGAAATCTCAAATAATCCTGGTCTTCTGCCTTAACATGGAATTGATGGAACATACGTTCAATGTCGCACATTATGGCAACTTGTCCCTTGCGAAAGCGACAGAGAACACCTATCAGGCTGTTTGTTAATTCTGGGCCAGTGAGAAGATGGTCATTTAATGACACACCTTCAAATTTGGCTGAACAGTCAAATACAACCCGGATCTTTCCTGGCTTATGATGGTGGTACACGCCATGATGTGGAATGTACCATGCAGGAGAGTTGTTAATTTCTTCTTCTGGGACCTTTTCTGCATCCCCAATTGTTATGATTTCATTCATAAAGGTTGTGTAGTCTCTTTGGTATTGCTTATCTCTTTCAAATTTTCTTTTTAAGCATCTGAGCCTGTGAACTGCACATACCTTATTATCTGGGAGCTTTGGTCGATCTTTCTTGAAAGGAAGTGGCATTTCACAGTGTCCATCTGCTTTAATGTTGATACCTTCTTCCATTATGGTGATGAAGCGCAAATCTTCCTGAGATAACTTTGCATCTTCAACTCTTCTCTCACTGAAGTCCGACTCAAGCATCCTTAGCACATCTGGTGGGGAAATAAACTCCTTGACTTGAGTTCGGCAAATGTATTTTACTTCATTTGTGAGCTGTTTAGATGTCTGCAGATGAGGCTTCACGGACTTCATGATGATCTTATGGCTGCTTCCAATTGCATCACCATACTCGACACATGGGCTAACACAGCCGATTATACTCCACCCAAGATCCGTTTTTTGAGCAAATGGCTCATTGTCTTTACCTGGTACCACTTCTCGGGGTAACAAAGCCTGCGGACAGTTGTAACCTATGAGCAGTCCTACATCACACTCAATGAATGGAGCGATCTCCTCAGCCAGATGCTCTAGGTGTGGCCATGCTCGAGCTGTCTTTGGTGTGGGGATGTGCCTTAGGTTGGCAGGAATGAACTCTCTTGAATAGGTTACAGGGAGATAAATTTTCTTTGATGAGTAGAAACCTCTCACCTGCAATCCAACTATCCTCTGACTTGGGATGATTGTGTTTCTGGATGAAAGTGTAGAGAGTTTTAACTGCACAGGTTCCCCTTTTGTTTCTAGAGCTTCTGCTTTATCTTGCATAATGAATGTAGTGTCGCTTTGGTTATCAAGTAGTGCATATACGAGAATTTCATTCTCAGGGTTACTTGATGTAGATAACCACACTGGAACAACTGTAGAGGAGTACATGTTGTCCATACCTTGCACTATTCTGTTTGATGTAACTTCATTTGATGGTTCAGTTGTGTGTCTGCGCTCTGCTCTTTCAGATGACTTGGCCTGTTCAGAGTTTGTTATATCCTCCTTATGCTCATTACTGCATTTCTTTCTGTTTGTCATTTTGCGATCTTCATGTAAACACGTTGGGTGTTTTCCTTTACATGTTTCACAAAGACTTCTTCTTTTGCAGCTCCTTGACTGATGCCCTGGTTGTAAACATCCAAAACATAATTTTTTTGTTTGAACAAACTTCAGACGTTCTTGTATTGGGGTTTCTTTAAATTTCCAGCATGACTGAATGTCATGATTGTATTTTTCACAGAAGACACACACTTTAGCTTCTGTTCTTTCTTCAGAGTTGCTCACAAACACCTTAGCACCAACGTTTCGTGTCTTTGTTGTCTTGGCCTTTTCAACATCACTAGACTTCAGTGCATGGAGCGAAGTTACAGGATTGCAAGCTATTTTCGCTTCTCTTGTGATGAAGTCCACAAACTGATTGAATGTAGGAAACATGTTACAGGTTTCTTCTATCTCAATCACCTTTCTGTTCCAACTGGCTACCAGCCAGTCAGGAAGCTTTGTGAGGAGTTTCTGATTTTCATCGCAGTCATTCAATACTTCAAGGCCTTTGATCTGGGACATTGCAGCCTGGCAGCCCCTAAGAAAGTCTGAAAAATCCCTCAGCTCCACACTGTCTTTGGGTCCCATTTTAGGCCAGGATGAAAGCTTATCCTTGAAAGCTTTGGCTATTACAAACGAGCTTCCAAATCTTTCTTCCAAAAGAGACCATGCTGAATCATAAGCTGCATCCGTTCCTAATAGGAAATAACTCTCAATGGCTTTTCTGGCAGGTCCACCCACATATTTACGAAGGTAATAGATCTTTTCATTTACTGGGATGTTTTTTCTGCCTATTAGAGCTTGAAATGATATCTTCCAATCCTTGTATCTTAGAGGGTCTCCATTAAACACAGAAGGTTCAGGTACTGGGAGACGGCTTACATTAATAGACTCCGCTATTGCTTCAGCAAGGACTGTGGCATTGTCTGTTGAATTTGTCACCGGATGGTCACATGATTTTCCCTTAACACTTGATGGTCTATGTTGCTCAGCTGCATGGTTATGAAGTAACTCTGTTATCTCCTCGTCAGAGCTTGCTTCTTGCTCATAAACTTGCAGCCGTGCCTTTGCTGCACTTAACTTCTTAACAGTCTTTAGGCGCTCTATTTGCCTGCGCTTCTCTTCCAGTGCCTTCTTTCTTGCCACATTTTCTTCCTCTTGTAATGCAGTTCTCTTTCTATTTTCTTCCTCAAGGTTTTCAAGCTCTAATTGTTCACATTCTATCTCTTGCAGGACCTTCAAAGCAGCTTGTGTGGCAGCCAGCTCTGCTGCAGCCTTCTGTCTCTTAATGGAGGAACGACTTGACTGTCTTGACTTTATGCTTGTACTGCTTGCAGAGCTTGAACTTCCTACAGAGCTTTTACTTGTGCCTTCAGAAGCTGAAGATGAAAACACAGAGCTTGACTTAGGCCAGACAAAATCCACTGTCTGAACATCCATTTTTTCTTTACTGCATAGATAGGTGGATGCATTTTCCAAGATTACTTTGGTAACAGCATCACAAGTGTCAACTCTGCGACGGGTCTCACTGTCTGGAGGAGCACATTTGCGCAAATCTTCATAACTGTGTCTAACATCTGCTAAAGCACCACTTATTTTGTTCTTTAACTCCTGCACAACTCCAATAGAGGGAGATCCCTGTATCACTTTCTTAGCTTGCTTAACAATCACTTTCCATTTGTTGTAAACAATGGTAAAACGATGATGTAGTTTTTTTAATTTGTTTTCATGCAATTCTTGTGCCTTTTCGGTGAGCTTTCGACTCCTCTGACCTCTCCGTGGCTCCTCTTCTTTTTCTGCTAACTGTTGTAGGTCTGCAGTATTACCTTCATTGAGTAAATCACCCTTTTTTGTTTCAGTGATTTGCTCCATTCTGAAGTGTTTACTTAATTGTTCGCCAAAACAAACAAATAAATTAAATTGATTCCAGCTGTATCCTTAACAGATTCAAAAAGGGATCAACTCAAACAACTGGAAAGATAATAGCTATAAACCTAACTTTGCTTCAGATAAACTTGTTGAAATATTTAAGTGTGTAATACCTTTCAACAATAAAACACTTTCTTTTGTTCGTTTCTTTTAGTCAAAGGGACCACAACCTTAGAAAAATATCTAAATGATTACTACTTTAAATTGCATTCACATGATAAACTGTAGATACAACCAACACATGCCTGAACGTTTAGTTCTCCAACACCCTTAGCATTCACATACACAAATATGTAGAATTACTTCATTCATAAAGCATAAATGGAAAGCACCTTAAACTGATAATGACACAGCACACCAGATTACTTAGTATTTTCAGTACTTGCAGTGTCCTTTAAAGTAATTAGCAATGTTAGAGAGACATAGGATTACCCTTCTGTCACTTTTTAATCCGATTTTGATGGATTAAAAAGGGGCGGGGCGATTAAAAAGGGGCGGGGCTTATTTTTTAATTGACCTTTAGATGACGTAATAATTAAACGATATAAAATTTATATTAAACGATATCAAATTTATATTAAACGATATAAAGTTTATATTAAACGATATAAATTTTATATTAAACGATATAAAGATTTATTCTTATCTTAAGCAATAATTAATCAATATAAAATTTATATTAAATGATATAAAGTTTATATTAAATGATATCAAATTTATATTAATCGATATAAAATTTATATTAATTGATATCAAATTTATGTCAAAATTTAATTAATCCATCAACTTGCCGGAAGTCCCGCCTCCATTACCATTAATCGGATAAATAATCCATCAACTTGCCGGATGTCCCGCCTCCATTTCCGGTCCCCCCTGCCGGAAGTCCCGCCTATATGACATTATTAATATAAACCATTAATTTTACTATATTGATTATTTAATTCATTTATACAAATTGATCGAGTTGATGGCCCCATCCCCCACTTCCGGATTTCACACCCATCCCCCGCCCATTTCCGGCCCCATCCCCCACTTCCGGATTTCACACCCATCCCCCACCCATTTCCGGACCCATCCCCCACTTCCGAAATTCACACCCCTCCCCCACTTCCAGAAAGCAGAAGTCCCGCCCACCCCCTCACCCCGCCCCTGACCGCTTCTCTCATTGTATAAGGCCCTTTCTCAAGCCTCGATAGCGATTGAATCCTTTTCAACATGGCGTCCGAAACAACCAAGCTCCAATCTATTATTTCTGACACACCCGTCACGATCTACAACTATGAGAGCGGTGTCGGCCAAGCTCAGCAGACCCCTCGCAAGGCTACGCTGTCTCTATGCAGAACTCAGATGCCTCCGGCCTTACCTCTGCAAGAAGAATGGTCTTTGGAACCCTATGGAGTTCGCGGTAGATGGGGATACGTCTTCAAGTACGAAACCGGCGATATGTGTCTGTATCAGCTGGATGAAGGAGCCGACAAGCTGCAGACTATCCACTCCTTGTGCATGCTAACCTCAAACGATTGGGCTGTTCTGAGACTCGTCATGCTCCGCAGACTAAACCCTCAAGATTCGAACGCAGCAGACACCGCTGTGAATCAAGAAACTGAGGACGGGATCATGGATTCACCCGCCACTAAGCGCTGCAAGCGGGTGCAGACCCTCCTGAATGAAACTGACACAGATTCAACAAATAAGATCTTGACGGCAACATGGCAATCAAAGACGGGGGTTACCGGCCGATGGTTTTTCCGCGCAAGTCTGAGACAGGCTCAAGATAAAACGGTTATTTTTGTGCTTGACTATTATAATTCAGACTGTGGCTTGTTCAGAACTCTGTTAACCATTCCCTTTGATGCGTGGCGTGACAAGATGGCTGCAATAGGAAATCGGATTTCAACGCTGTTTCACGAATGTCGCAACTGGAGAGACATTTTGGCGGTTAAGAAAGCGCTGGCTTTTTAGACCAGCCCTCTCACAACAGCCGATACCGCCCCTATCACAGTGAACCACACCCCTTCTCAGTATAAAGAAACCTCCGGGACTCTGTGTAACTTCACTGACCAGACTTCTAACATCTGAAACCATGAACAACTACACGGTTGAAAGAACTACTCCAACATCACCGCAGCATGGCTCCCCGGACAGCGACAAATTCTTTCCGGGACCGTACCACCCTCCTTCACCCTCGCCAACCCCTGAATCCTCTTCCGAACTCGACAGCGAGAGTCTTCTGACGGGGCTGCAGAGGCATACCGTCTACTGGTCCAGGCCCCCTGGAGGTGTGAAACTACGGCCCGAGTACTTTGTTTTACGGGATGAGAATTCCACGCTTCCAACCACACTTCCAGCCAGGCTTCCAGCCATGCCGTCTCTGTCAGAGACCCAGGAGGAAGATTCACAAGTGCTGAATCTTCCACCCTCCCCGGACCCTTCTCAGTCTGAGTACTCACAGCTCCAGGACTCGCAACTTCCCTTCAGCCAAGGAGATCCAGCCTCCCCACCCCCATCACCGCGTGAGGACGTGCAGATTCCATCCAGCCAAGCAGAGACTGTCACCGGAGCGGATGAATACGACGGGTGGATCCGCTTCGGCTTCATCAAAGATGTGAAAACTGTGGTGTATCATCTTTTGAGCACCGCCATCGACAAGTACATGCATGATAAGTGGAACAGATGTAGCACGGGCCGTCCTAGTTTGAGTGACCCTGAACGTTGGGAGCAATTTGAGGACGGGTTCTTTGAAAGAAATTACCATCGTATAATGCCTGTGCTTTGTAACGAGCGTTTTACCGATGCCGTTCAACAGTTTCTAGCCGCTCGCAACATCCATCAAGACAACGACACAGTCAGCGCGGTTGCACAGGCCTATCTGTATGAATTGACGCTGGTCAAGCAGGTGTATGACCCCCTCAATGTTGCATTTGCTCACGCAGTTGAAGAAAGCTCCGAATATAGAGATCAGCTTCTAGCCGCCTTTGATTACTGGCGAGGGTCTTGAAACCAATGCATAAATGTTTTCTCATATCTTTCTTTAATATATATTATATGAGTCTTTTCTACAATTAGCTTGTGATATATGAAAATGGGGTTGTTTACAATGAGTTTGTGATATATTAAAGTAGTGTTTTTTTACAATGAGTTTGTGATATATTAAAGTAGTATTTCCTACAATTAGCTTGTGATATATGAAATGATTGTTGTTTACAATGAGTTTGTGATATAATAAACAAATGTAATTTCTTTCCTCACTCCTTATGTTAATAAAAAATATATAAAACCCAACTACATTCTTTCTACACGTTTCTTTCAACTAGAAAAAAAAAATCTGTTACAGCCATGGCGTGGGAAGTAAAATGGCACCACTCGTCATTCTTGTTTCTAACAGTGTTTTGAAACTCCAAATGGCTAGGAGCACCATGTATTTGTTATATGTTAAGCAGCAAACTTGCAGGCTGTACCCTGTCTTTCTGAGTTACCACCCTTAGATTTTTCACCCCACCAGTCAAAACGATCAAGTGGAAATTACTCACGGGCTGGTGAACAAGAAAACTAAGTTGTATGTAATCTGTGTCCATCTACCTCTAGTTTTGAGTTTCAAGCTAAATTTGTGCCATTCTTGAATTGAGGTAGAAGAGAAATTCTTTTTAAATGGCCCCTGGAAATAGTTTAGGCACTCCTGCTTTGGCCCGTTGCCTACTAGGCAATCGAATGGAGGCGGTGTGCACAACTAAGATAACATCCGCAGGTATTATAATCACAACACCTCAGCCGCGCTTCTCCCCTTGTGCCTGTTCTCCGTCTCACTCAGCAGAGTTACAAAAGAGAAGCCGGCATGCAGCTATGTAAAACCCGGTAAAATAAATTAATAACAGCTCATTTTCTATTGTCTCCCTAGAGAGCTTGTCCATAAATTTGGCTTGTTTCTAAAAAATCCCGACTCCATCGTTCCACTTGCAGCGTTACTCTACAAAGAGCAGAATGACATAAGGGAATACTGTTTTGCTCAACATATCTAATGAAAACTTAAGTTTTAAAAGAAAAAATAACTTGATATAAGCAGAGACTGGTGCAAAGTCTTAAAATCAGTATCTCTACATGTGCCATCCCGTCCCACAACCACATTAGGGTATCAGATATTAAACCTTTATTTAGTCTTATTGAAGCACAACTTGTCTTTTACCAGAGAGATGTGAAAGTGGGACGGAGAACATGACAGGACACGTGACAGCTGTGTTTTTAATGTTGATTTCAGAACTCTTCCTGTTGCAGAACATTAGCATTGTTAATTATGAATATAGGTTAAATATATTTCCTTTCATCGCTTGACGTCTGAAAACACTACATATCTGTTTTTTTTTTCTAATACCGACTACTTGTCATTTTTATGCAAATTATGATAATTTTGTTAGTAGTTCATGAGATATTTTAATATAGCAAATACTTCTAAGTATAAACATGTTAAAAGTTGAAGAACTTTTGCAACAGTTTATTTCTTTTCTAAAATGAAATTAAAACTTGGTAGAAACTGTCATGGTTTAGTTTTTGGTCCGTTTTTTTTTTTCTTCTGTTTTTTTCAGTTCCTCCTCTCACTCAGCTCACCCTCCAGGTTCGTGCGAGTAATTATATTTCTGATTCATTTTTAGTTGAAAACGGCAACCCTCAGGGGAGCGTCTTTAGTCCAGTTCTATTATGATAAACAATGTTTATAAGAAGGTTAAACCTGACATAGGAAAATCACTTTTTGCAGATGACGGGGCAGACTATAAAGGATAAAAGTTTTTTAAATTCTTGGGGTTTGATAGTTTGCTTACGTGGAAACTATTCAATACTAAGAAATTATTGAATATTGTATGGGGAGCTGATTGTATGGCGTTAAAAAATGTATATATTGCATTAGTTAGATCAGTTCTAGATTACGGTTGTATAGTTTTTGATTCAACCACTGGTTCATCTTTAAAAAGGTTGGACATAAGGGTTAGGGTTAGTAAAATCAACTCCAATATCGGCGCTTCAGGTGGAGGTTGGAGAAATGCCATTAAGTCTTAGAAGGAAAAAGTTGAGGGTAAATTATTGGACAAATTTCCAAAGTCAAAAAGAAACACATCTAACAAAAATAATACAAATTGAAAGTAGTAAAATTAAAAAGGAGGTATTTAGTAAGGGAGTTATTCAGATAGTTGAGGAGTTAGGAATCAATAATTGGGCCGTTAGTCTAACTGCCTTAATGCCAGCTATACCATCATGGTTACTACCTCAATCTAGTGTTGATCCTTCTTTTTTTATAAAAGATTAGTTAAAGCAATAACATGTTTAGTATAAAAGCTTATGTGAACATTTTGATACATGAGAGATATGGGTATTATGTACATGTATTCACGGATGGGTCAAAATATCCAGAGAATGGAAAAACAAGCTGTGCTTTGGACATTCCTGAATTAAAAGTTAAAGTGTTTAAAAGATTAACTGACGGCAATCATGCTAGCATTACAATGGATAGAGGAAGTCAAACCCATGAGAATGTGTTCAAATTCAAGCGCAGCATTGGCTAGTCTCAAAAGTGTGTCATCTAAATGTAGGGAGGATATTATGTTAGAAAGTTTATCATTATACCGAGTACGTAGTCTGGAGATTGATGTTCAGTTTTTATGGATTCCAGCACATAGTGGCATTGAAGGGAATGAGATGACAGATTATTTAGCTAAAGATAAATAAGGTCCTACTTATGATCCTACATACGAAGCAAAATTAAGGTACAGTGGCAAAAATTATGGGATAATGGAAACAAAGAAAGACATTTACATAAGATACAGCAAAACGTGGAGGAAGAAGAGCCTCTGGGGAAGAGCAGGAGAGAACGGGGGATGTTTAGCAGAATTAGACTAGGCCACACGAGGCTCACTACATATTATTGGGAAGCATCCATAGTTTCAGCATTCCAGAAACTGTGGAACATGTGCTGTTTGAGTGTATTAAATACTCAAATCAAAGAATGGCTCTAAGGAATGGACTGGAACAAGAAGGAATCAAACAACTGAACATTACAAATATCTTCTCAAATGAATACGGAAAGATGGTGCTTAAGATCATGTCATCTTATCTACAACAAACTAGACTAAACCTAAGGATTTAAGGAAAAGTAACTAAAGATCAGGTATGTGGCGATAATGTTCCATTTGATTGCAAGACACCAGTAAAAAAAAAAAGAAGAAGAAGAAGAAGCAGCTCACCCTCCACTCCCTCAGCAATCTGTCACACCTGTTGGGCACTACTTAGTCAGAACTCCAAGTAAAAGTATAGGTACCTCTCCAAAATATGACTTTGGTAAAAGTCCAAGTCACTGACTGAAATATTACTTGAGTAAAAGTCTCTGAAATGTCTTGTACTTAAGTATGAAAATTACTGTAAAAATAGACGTACTCAAGTAATGTAATAAAAAGTATAAGTAAAACAAAGCAAATGCAGTTTGAATGACATTTTTGGTAAACTTTAAAAGTCAAATTCACTTGAAATAATATAAACAGCCAAGTGCAGGAGAAATTTAGACCAAGTTTAGACAGAAAACTGTCTAAAATTTCTTCAAGTAAGGTCAGTGCTATGCGCTTTAAAATTGTACACAACAAAGTGCAGGCAAAATTTAGACCAGGGGGTGTATACTAAGAACACGGTTAATTGATAAACCAGTTCCGGCCAACCTACAGGAAGTGGTAAACCTGCTAATAGATACACCTGCAGGTTAGTTAAGAAAACTCTCTGCTATTAGATGCTTTACCTATACCACAAGGTTAATTTAACCTGCCCTACCACTGAACCAGCTTCTTATCCTGTTGATGGTGATGAACAAGCCCAGGCAAGTCCCAACTTTGTCGCAGTCAATCAGTAGGTGGGGTCAAAACACTTGCGTGCGTGACTCTTTTTGTAACGAGTAACTAAACCAAACATTGAAAATGTATTGGAGTAAAAGTATGCAATTAAGTTCAGAAATATAGTGAAGTAAAAGTTATCAAAAAATGTATACTCGAGAAAAGTATAAAGTACTCCAAAATATACTTAAGTACAGTAGTACTATACAACACTGCTGGTTTGTTCCCTGTTTCAGCCGTTGGATTTTCCTGCTGTCCTCTGAGCTTCAATAGGCCTCTGTTAGCTGCTGGGTTTCTGCCTTCATCCGTACCTCAAGTTTTGCTCGCTGCTTCATTGCCTCGATCTCCTGCTACCCATGTACTACAGCAACCCTGCATCTCATCTACATTTCTCTTCTCATTCTGATTTCCTCATCCACTAATCATCTCTCTTTTTGTGTGTACATTCATCCAAAGACAAATTTATAACAGAAACAAGTTTGATTTTAGTACGGTGAAAATATTTTAAATAAATGTTGTAAATGCCTAACAGATAAGATAATGAGCAAGGTGGGACAAGAGAAGGTAAAAAAAAACATCCCTGCTATTTTTAACACCAGAAGTAATTTATATACTAGTCATCCGTCTTTGTTTTTCTGTCTTTTTTTTTTTTTTTTTTTTTTTTTTTTTTGAAAGCTGAACTCTGCCGCTTTTACGAAAGCATTTCTAAGCTTTACCACAGCATAATTTGTTGTTTTAATCTTACTGCTGGCCGAATTTTTCTGTTTTATGCGGTGTAACTACAAATACATGCACTACAAATACGCACAGTTTACTAGGTTAATGAATGACTGCTAAACCACAATGTTGTTGGATTCAAACAGCATATAGGAAAACCAAAACCAGACAGGTTAAAGCTATTGAACGAAATTTCAAATATGTATTATGAACCATTACGTTGCATATAATCCGTAAATACACACATATTTATATACAATAAACATGTATATGTAAATTTTATAATGTTTCAACTAACTTAAATCAAACTAATCTCTGTGACAAGACATAAACTCTTTTGTAAAAGCTAAGATGGACAGGAATGGAAGTTTCTAACCACTTTTCTTTGTGTATAATGTGCACAGATGCAACTGACAACACATGAATGCTAGCCAACTTACAATTGCTTTTGGAGTTCCATAAATCCGACTGTATTACAGAAGCTGCAAAGAACTGCCTGGCAAAACAATGTTTCGAAATCTCGGTTTTGAAATCTGGAATTGCAAAAACCCTTTTGTTTCATTCATGTTATTTAATGCAGTTAATTATTATAGGCTGGAAAGTTAAAAAGTCTGGCAAGTCCTTAGTCGTCTGGCAATAGATGTATAGCTCTGACTAGAGTTCACAGTAGCCAAAGCCTGAAGGAAACAAAGACAGGTCTTAAAAAAAAACATAAAGAAATAGGCTACTTCAGACACCAGAAGTCTGGTTTTATTTCTAAATAGCACAAACATACAACAATACTCTCAGTTTTTGAGATTGCAACTATAAATCACAATTCACTTCCCAACCCCTCTAAAAACCACAATAACAATGTGCGAATTACCCATTTTTCAACATTTGTGCGAATTACCCAAATTTCAACATTTCTTTCATCAGTGCCGTTGCTTCTGTTGCCGTCAGTCTGATGGTTTAACAAGAAATATCTATATTTGTACAACCTAGAAGAATCATGGAAATTTACCTGTTTTATTTAGAATTGATAGTTTATGAGATACTTTTGGATGGTTTGTTTAAAAGTCTTTGCCCTGTTGTTTATCTGCCTTGCATTTTTATAGCAAATGAAGTAACACTATAAAAAAGTTAAAGTTTAATGCATCCGTATTTCAAAGTAGACCTGTACACTGCACATTTACCCCTACAAAACATATAGAGGTCCTATGCAAATGTTTCATAGGATCTATGCAGGTACCCTATGCAGTCACTATGTGTGCATAAATGAAGAGCAATTTTCTTCGTCATGCTAAACCTGATAAGGGTGTGTGACTTATTTTGTGAATAACTATTTTCTTACTCAGGGGCATTAATTAATTGAAAAAAGGTTTGCTATACCCTGTGGTGCAATTGTGCATCCACATTTTGTTTCAATAACATAGGAAAACCATGGGATGCTCACAGAAAAAGGTCCTAATATAACATTTGTTAATCTTGCAGTATGTCATACACATTCTTCTCTGATGCCAACATGCTGGATTTCTTAAAACTGCAAATATTTTTAAAACTTTAATTCATCCTGGTAATAATAATAGTACTTGGGGGGGGGGGCACTCACAGTTGCCAAATGATCAGTCAAACAGTTAAAAATGATTGTAATGTCCCAGTAAAAATATTGTACAATGCCTGACGTTGCAGGTTACTAACGTTGCAGGTCAATAGATAAAACAGGAATGAATGTTCAGCAAATGTTCTTTTTTTTAATTTTGTTCGAAGGCCTGATGGGCTCCGTACATTACATTTAAGAAAATTGTGATTTTCTTAAACTGTACAGGAGCTGTAAAGGAAGGGATGTTTTAAATCATTATGCTGTCCTATATCTGTTATCTAGAGGAGTGAACCGTGGCTGGTATGTTTGGTAATTTGTCTTTATCATTCCAAATGGTTAAGAAAGTACATACAGCAAAAGTTAATGCATGCAGACTTGAATTAGAACAAGATCTATTAACCATGAATCATTGTTCTACCCGTCTTTCTCTCTGAAATTAAATAACAAGATTTTAAGAGATTTTGCAGGGATGCAAGGATTTTGTAAAAACTCTCCATCATAAAATTATGTAAATTAAAACAGATATGAATAGTTTTGAACAATTAGCCTAAAAATGGGGGGTAAAGTCTGTGACTTTGCTTGTGCTTGACGTTGTGCGAGTTTGTTTGCCGGTGGTGAAAGTGACTTAAACAGTGAGGGAAGGTTGTATGGTACATTTCTGCCATTATTCTTCCTCAAGCCTTGCATAGTGTTATATTTAAAACACATCTGTTTTTCATATCCTCCATATGAAGAAGGTTCTACAAAGATTTCCTTGTAGATGTAATTCATTAGCGGATAGCCGCAATTTTCTTGCTTCATTTTTTAACCTGACTTCTAGTATCTGTCCTGATGCATCAATCTGGGCTGAGTCTTTAGTGCTTTTTTATTTATTTTTTTTATTTTATTTATATAGCGTCAATTCATGAAACATGCCATCTCAAGGCACTTTACAAAGTCAAAATCAGATTATACAGATTGGTCAAAAAAAGGGGAACCGGTTGATTGTCTGCATTGTCCGTGGCTTTGCAGCAATCCCTCATACTAAGCAAGCATGAAAGTCTGTCTTGACACTTGCTGCTAAGCACTAGGGCTAATTTGGAGTGACATTAAAGGAAGCAGATGGGACTGATTGTTCAGTCGTCAGAGAGGGCAAAGACAAGGAGCAATCTCTGCACTCTAGATGCAGATATGTGAAGTTGATTCTCACAAACTGTGTAAGATGTTCCATTACTGTTTTGCGTGTTTTTTCTCTTTTTTTCTGACCAACTACATGGATAGATGCTTGGTGTTGTAAATAAAAGCTAAGCGTAATACATGTATCTAAATGTGAGGCTCTCGCACAAACAATCAAGTTCAATATATATATTTTTTAGTTTGGAAGCAGAATGAACTGCGAGTTGATCCAAGCCAACACCACAATGTGGAAAATGGGTATGGAATCGCAGAATTAGACGTGTAAAAATGGAATATGGTAAAACTTTTTTAGATTTTGCCCGTGAAACACAAAAACATTCACAGAGGAAGGGCAGAAAGCCTGTCTGAGCTTACTCAAATCTGCATGCTGCTGTAACACTAATATCCAAAGCAAAACATTTTATTTATAAAGAGGACAATAAACCTTTCGGTTTCACGCACATATAAAATATTGGAACAGCAAAGACTACGCTATAGAATTAAGAAATGGGGCATTTTAGTACCACATCCGTCTCCACACAACAGAGCACTAAAACCTTAGATTTGAAAAACAAGGTGTACTAAACTTTACAAACTGTGTTTCAAAGACTAGACAAAGACAAATCCAACTGTAAAAGCTTTTGAAACTGCACCAGTTTTATAATCGTCTTGTTTTAGAATTTATGGACATATCAATAATAAAAACCAACTTCTGTTCAGCCAGGGATTTACTCAAAAGCCAAAAATGTTGTAAAAATTCAGAAAGAATATTTGATTCTGTTAAAAAAGAAAGCTCTGTGTTTTAGTATGTAAAGTGTTATATGTGTTATATTAATCAACGGTGAGGTAAAATGAGAAGCCCCTGATATCTTACCTGCAGCAGATAACTAAGTTCAGTTTTCATGGAAGTTAACATAATCAACATCTTGGGCCCGTATTATGTATTTTAAATTGTGTCATTATTGCAGACCCTGTCAAAACATTTAGCTTTTTCATGATCATAGGTCGTGTTAAGTTTTCATATTTAATGCAGTTTCTTCATTAAACTCCACAGCTGTTTTTCAGCCATTCCTCATAAATTACTGTAATTCATCTATATAACCTTTTTCTCTGTTTTGTTTTAACCTCTGTGAGGCAGAACTGAAAAGTGCTTTACAAATACAGTTTATTAGTATTAAAAGTTTAACATTTTAACAGAAACCCACTTCAAACATCTTGAGCCACCCTTTTAATATATAGTTTATTGAGAAATAATGTCTGGATATTTATGCAACCCCACAGGAAAAACACAAACCACTTATTTTTCAGAATTCTCTTGTTGAGCTTGTGCAGTTCCAGCGTTGTGAGAGTCGGCGTGAATTTGAGCGTTGGTTACGACCCGTGCTGCTTCTGACATGATGCATCCCGTGAATGCATTGCACTGGATTTTTATACAAGTCTCTGAGAGGTTGCGTTTACCAAGAGAGTGTTGAGTTTTAGTGACATAATCTGAAACCGTTGTTACGTGTATCGCTGAGCTGCGTCTGTTCAGCTAGATAACCGATTTGTTTCCTGCTTCTGCTTATTACCTATGTCTAAAAAAGGTCTTGTGCGCTGGTCAGCGGCCGTGCTGCGGTCACTGCGAAATAACTGATTTGTTTCCTGCTTCTACTTATTACCTATGTCAAAAAAAGGTGTTGTGCGCTGGTCACTGTGAAATAACTGATTTGCATCTTCCAAAGCCCACACGCGTGCTCTCGCCCTAACAGATCTCCTGAGTTCGTGATCCAGCAGACACCGCTGTAAATGCATTTAGTTTGGAGGGAGGACTAAAGACGAATAGGTTTTCTTAAAGGGTCCTCCGGATTATTTCTGCGCAAACGGTGCGGGAGGTTTTGCTCCGTATGATAGGAATTCAGCAAATATTACGTAAGTCTGACTGCTATGCTGCTGCTGAGCGTCAAAATTGAGCGTATATAAGATAAATAATTAAATGTGAATAAATTAAAATAATTGAATGTGAATAAAGGAATTAAATACTTGAAATGTGAATAAATGAATTAAAATAATTGGATGTATATAAATGAATTAAATAATTAAATAAAGTAAAATTAATGGTTTATATTAATAATGTCATATAGGCGGGACTTCCGGCAGGGGGACCGGAAATGGAGGCGGGACATCCGGCAAGTTGATGGATTATTTATCCGATTAATGGTAATGGAGGCGGGACTTCCGGCAAATTGATGGATTAATTAAATTTTGACATAAATTTGATATCAATTCATATAAATTTTATATAATTTAATATAAATTTGATATCATTTAATATAAACTTTATATCATTTAATATAAATTTTATATCGATTAATTATTGCTTAAGATAAGAATAAATCTTTATATCGTTTAATATAAAATTTATATCGTTTAATATAAAATTTATATCGTTTAATATAAACTTTATATCGTTTAATTATTACGTCATCTAAAGGTCAATAAAAAAATAAGCCCCGCCCCTTTTTAATCGCCCCGCCCCTTTTTAATCCATCAAAATCGGATTAAAAAGTGACAGAAGGGTAATCCTATGTCTCTCTAATGTTGATCCGCTTCTTTAAATTTAACTTGTTTTAAATTTATCTTGTTGGATCATCCATGTTAAACTTCAAACTGCTTCCTGCTTAGGTTACTGGTGTATTGTCAGTCTTATCTTTATGATGCTGGAGTGCGATGGATCTTCTTTGCTGTTCAGGGGATGTCAGGATCAGCTTGTCAGCTCCTCAGCTCCTCAGCTCATGTCGAGCAGGGTGAGTTCTCACTGTAACTCCCTCCAATTCGAATAACGGACACAAGGCGTTCTTTGCGTTTTACTGGCATTTAATCAGACACAGGTGTCATCAATTATGCCGTGAGAACTCATTGGCCTTATTAAGTTGAAGGGGTTAATAAAAATGCATCTTACAGCACCATCTTCTTCAGGAATGTGCAAAACCAAAAATCTTCCTTGCAAACGTAATGGACAGGGAAAAATCCAGCGTGCTGCCCTCTACCGAATCTAGCGTGCATTTAAACCGTCGATCCGACCAGAAACAACACACTGAACATTGGTTCCACCCTGGAAAGTTAACATATATTCCAAATGTGCATTTTTACCTTCAATTGTTGATTTTATTAAATCAACATTGTTTTTTAACATATTTATTGCAAATTAAACCTATGAAATTAACTTAAACAACATAACTGCTCTTGATGGCAGTTACAAGTATTATGTTTAGATTCAGTGTAATCCTTGATTGGCCACGACAAAATAGAAAAAAAAGGATATTGATAAAATAGAAATATTGATCGATATCGATAATTATCAACAAATTCAAAATTTATATTTTAAGTGCAGGGCTAGCCGATTAATGATGTTGCTTAACAATCTCTTTTTAGATACAGAACACACAAACACTCGATTCAAACAAGGTTTTAGCAAAAAAAAAAAAAAAAAAAGAATGCATGCTCTCTGAAGTGCTCTCGGAGCGTTCCTGGGTCTACGTTTGTGATTGTTTGGCCGGATGTAATAACCTGACTCTAGCCAGATGTATTTTGTTCTGCCTAGCTTCACTCACTTGTGACTGATCTATCTATCTATCTATCTATCTATCTATCTATCTATCTATCTATACACATACATACATACATATATATATACACATATATATATACACATACATATATATATATATATACACACATACATATATATATATATATATATATATATATATATATATATATATATAAATAAATAAAACGGTTGGTACATTTCCATGCAGCACAGGAATGAGGCACCTTCTCTGATCGACGTTCACTACAACAGAACTTAACTTAGTAATAGTAATTACTAATGTAGGTTTCAATGACAATAAA
This sequence comes from Fundulus heteroclitus, assembly GCF_011125445.2. Lineage (NCBI taxonomy): Eukaryota > Metazoa > Chordata > Actinopteri > Cyprinodontiformes > Fundulidae > Fundulus > Fundulus heteroclitus. The sequence goes on along the minus strand of NC_046367.1, from coordinate 36,652,066 downwards.
GATGATATTACTATTACTATTATTACTATTATTACTAACTTACACATACAATATGGCGGTGACGTTGACGTGTGAACCTGCGCCCAACGACGCAACTACGTACAGGACTGTCTCAGAAAATTAGAATATTGTGATAATATGTGATAATAAATATTATTTTCTGTAATGCAATTAAAAAACATGAAATGTCATACATTCTGGATTCATTACAAATCAACTGAAATATCGCAAGCCTTTTATTGTTTTAATATCGCTGATGGCGTACAGCTGAAGAAAACTCAAAAATCCTATCTCAAAATATTAGAATATTTCCTCAGATCAGGTAAAAAAAAAGAATTATAACAGCAAAACAAAATCAAACATTTGAAAATGTCCATTAATGCACTCAGTACTTGGTTGGGAATCCTTTTGCACAGATTACTGCATCAATGCGGCGTGGCATGGAGGCAATCAGCCTGTGGCATTGCTGAGGTGTTATGGATGCCCAGGATGCTTCAATAGCGGCCTTTAGCTCATTTGCATTGTTGGGTCTGGTGTCTTTCAGCTTCTTCTTCACAATACCCCACAAATTCTCTATGGAGTTCAGGTCAGGGGAATTGGCAGGCCAATCAAGGACAGTAATGCCATGGTCAGTACACCAGTTACTGTGAGAATCTTATGTCGTCTCTTAACCACTACCATACTTGAGATTTAGTTTACTGAACCAAGCTGAGTGTTTTTCAAAGCTCAGGAAACCCTGCAGTGTTTCGAGTTAATTAGACGATTCAAGTGATTAGTTGAATAGCCTACTAGTATACTTTTTCACGATATTCTAATATTTTGAGATAGGATATTTGGGTTTCTTAAGCTGTAAGCCATAATCAGCGATATTAAAACAATAAAAGGCTTGCGATATTTCAGTTGATTTGTAATGAATCCAGAATGTATGACATTTCATGTTTTTTAATTGCATTACAGAAAATAAAGAACTTTATCACAATATTCTAATTTTTTGAGGCAGTCCTGTATATGTCTATGGATACAGAGGTTAATATATATTTGGATGTTGAGAAGGTAAGTTTTTGGTGCTGCACGTGAAACAATCCAAAGGAAAATACAAGACGAAAATAGTACCATGGTGGACAAAGACATGTGATGTTGCAATTAAATTTCAAAATAAAGCTTTTAGATTGTTAAAGAGAAATCAGAATTTTCAGAATTTTATTGAATATAAAAGGTTACAAGCTCTTGTTAAAAGAACTGTGAAAAACGCAAAAAAGGTTTATTGGGGAAGCTTTTGTAATTCGGTAGGTAGGGAAACAACATTTTCAAAAGTTTGGGGAATGATAAAGCGAATTAATGTAATTAGAATCGAATATGGATATCCAGTTCTAATAGATGGAAATGTTATTGCTGTGACTGAGGAGGAGAAGGCAAACATGTTGGTTAAAAAAATTTGTTAAAGTTCATAGTTGTAATAATTTAAGTACAGAAGAAAAACAGAGAAGAGTTAGTAAAATTAATGAAAATTGGAAGAAAATGTAAGATGTAATGACTTATTAAATGGTCCTTTTTCTTTATTTGAATTAAATAATGCTTTAAGGAAATCAAAAGATTCATCTCCAGGAAAAGATAATATTACTTATATTATGGTTAATAAGCGAGTGTCAGGGTTCCGTTTTTACCTGTATCAACCTGGACAGTTCCGGCACTTTCCATCTCCCATGCAGCCCAGTTCAACTCCATGCCTAATCACCTACACCTGTCATGCTCTAATCAAGCCCGGACCCAGTTCACCTGCCATCCTCCCTATTTAAGCTCCCCTCAGTCTGCTCTCCCCTGCCGGATTGTCTTCCCCAAACCTGACGGAGCTTCCCATGTCTGCCTGCCCGAACTTCCTACGCCTGCCGGTAACTCTCTTTGCTGTGCTCCCGGTGTAGGTACCAGATCAGCTCGGGTGGTCAGATTGGCTCAGGCTGGCCTGCGCTTGCCGATGATGTCAAATATTTGACAACTCCACTCAAACAAACTACATTACGCCCGCGGTCTCCATTTGTTACAAATCTAAATTATTTTGTTAATTTACGGTTATTTTCCAGTAACTTAATTGAGGCATCAAAACTTTTTACATTTTGGAATGCTTCTGTGGTAGTCTGACAATTTAATCTGTATTTTTGCAGGATCAAAGTTGTGAAGGGGAAACTAAACCACAAAC